>NC_091313.1:42260432-42317932 GCF_038502225.1 Cherax quadricarinatus
GAATACATTCACCTCCTCCATACTCCCTCCCTCCAATCTGATATCCAATCTTTCATCACCTAATCTTTTCTGTTATCCTCATAACCTTTCTCTTTCCTGTATTCACGTTTAATTTCCTTCTTTTGCATACCCTACCAAATTCATCCACCAACCTCTGCAACTTCTCTTCGGAATCTCCCAAGAACACAGTGTCATCAGCAAAGAGCAACTGTGACAACCACTTTATGTGTGATTCTTTATCTTTTAACTCCACGCCTCTTGCCAAGACCCTCGCATTTACTTCTCTTACAACCCCATCTATAAATATAATGAACAACCACGGTAACATCACACATCCTTGTCTAAGGCCTACTTTTACTGGGAAATAATCTCTCTCTTTCCTACATACTCTAACTTGAGCCTCACTATCCTAGTAAAAACTCTTCACTGCTTTCAGTAACCTACCTCCTATACCATACATCTGCAACATCTGCCACATTGCCCCCCCTATCCACCCTGTCATACGCCTTTTCCAAATCCATAAATGCCACAAAGACCTCTTTAGCCTTATCTAAATACTGTTCACTTATATGTTTCACTGTAAACACCTGGTCCACACACCCCCTACCTTTCCTAAAGCCTCCTTGTTCATCTGCTATCCTATTCTCCGTCTTACTTTTAATTCTTTCAATAATAACTCTACCATACACTTTACCAGGTATACTCAGCAGACTTATCCCCCTATAATTTTTGCACTCTCTTTTGTCCCCTTTGCCTTTATACAAAGGAACTATGCATGCTCTCTGCCAATCCCTAGGTACCTTACTCTCTTCCATACATTTATTAAATAATTGCACCAACCACTCCAAAACTATATCCCCACCTGCTTTTAACATTTCTATCTTTATCCCATCAATCCCGGCTGCCTTACCCCCTTTCATTTTACCTACTGCCTCACGAACTTCCCCCACACTCACAACTGGCTCTTCCTCACTCCTACAAGATGTTATTTCTCCTTGCCCTATACACGAAATCACAGCTTCCCTATCTTCATCAACATTTAACAATTCCTCAAAATATTCCCTCCATCTTCCCAATACCTCTAACTCTCCATTTAATAACTCTCCTCTCCTATTTTTAACTGACAAATCCATTTGTTCTCTAGGCTTCCTTAACTTGTTAATCTCACTCCAAAACTTTTTCTTATTTTCAACAAAATTTGTTGATAACATCTCACCCACTCTCTCATTTGCTCTCTTTTTACATTGCTTCACCACTCTCTTAACCTCTCTCTTTTTCTCCATATACTCTTCCCTCCTTGCATCACTTCTACTTCTACTGCTAACTTTTTCTCCCTTACTACTCTCTTTACATCATCATTCCACCAATCGCTCCTCTTCCCCCCCGCACCCACTTTCCTGTAACCACAAACAAGATATGATGTAGGGCGAAATGACAGTAGTTTGTTGGATTATGTATTGGTAGATAAAAGACTGTTGAGTAGACTTCAGGATGTACATGTTTATAGAGGGGCCACAGATATATCAGATCACTTTCTAGTTGTAGCTACACTGAGAGTAAAAGGTAGATGGGATATAAGGAGAATAGAAGCATCAGGGAAGAGAGAGGTGAAGGTTTATGAACTAAAAGAGGAGGCAGTTAGGGTAAGATATTAACAACTATTGGAGGATAGATTGGCTAATGAGAGCATAGGCAATGGGGTCGATGAGGTATGGGGTAGGTTTAAAAATGTAGTGTTAGAGTGTTCAGCAGAAGTTTGTGGTTACAGGAATATATATATATATATATATATATATATATATATATATATATATATATATATATATATATATATATATATATATATATATATATATATATATATATATATATATATATTGTGTGAGTATGTAAAATTTCACATTATTACAATCTTCTGGGAACGTTATACTCGTACGAGTCCTGCATTACCTGGGGTATGAGAAGTAATCAGGTTTCTTCCAAGGAAGGGAAAGGTAACTCCCCTTTATTAGAATATATGTTCTTGACCAGTATTGAAACCTCCAGTCCTCGCCCTCCCTCACCTCCCCTTGACGGCATCTCACATATAAACAGTGAAGACACGCACGTGATGTAATCAAGGATAATCCAGCAAAGTCAATGTATGGTTATTTATATAGTGTTGTCTACGTAACGTGTTAAAGTTGTG
Organism: Cherax quadricarinatus; assembly: GCF_038502225.1. Taxonomy (NCBI): domain Eukaryota; kingdom Metazoa; phylum Arthropoda; class Malacostraca; order Decapoda; family Parastacidae; genus Cherax; species Cherax quadricarinatus. The sequence continues at coordinate 42,262,621 of NC_091313.1, forward strand.
AGACTTGAAGAACGCCTTAACCTAGAAGATTCCTTACTACTTTTACCAGTAAGAAATAAAGACGAGCCGACAAAAGAGCTGCCAATGTAAAATTCTGTAAGAAAAATAAAGAGTATTAGCACAACTCTCCATGCAAATAGAACCCCAACACCAGCTGCAGCACTCAACACCAAGGTAACTAAACTTTCGAGGGAACAGAACCACAATAAATGGAGGAAAATATAATAGTCTGGTTTCAAACCATATCCAGAATTCAATCCAATTCAATGGTTTTAAAACGCAGTGGATGCGACAGCGGGGGTGTTAACAATAGTGACGGCTACAGCAGTAGCGGCAGCAGCAGGAGCAGCATTAGCTGCTCCTGCTAGAATCGAAAGCATCAGCAGCGGTGGTAAAAGCCTATGTGACGGCAGTCCAAGTTATATCCCAAAATCGGTTCAGTCCAGACACCATCAGTGTGGTAACAGTTTAAAAAATATTTGCAAAAAGAACAATTGGGAAGGTGGATATTTACTTCTTAACTAAGAGAACCCAAAGATAAATATTAAACAGAGTAAACTCAGGGGCTGCTATTGTAAAGAGTTCTGTTCCACAAGGTACACTACTAACCCAGCTTTTATTTTTCTCATTCTCAGATCCGACACAGAGAGGAACATAAACTGTATTATTCTTTACTAGAACTTGGTAGAGAGTGGCAACCATAGATCTAGAACTTGGTAGAGAGTGGCAACCATAGATCTAGAACTTGGTAGAGAGTGGCAACCATAGATCTAGAATGTTAGTGTAACATGGGTAAGGTGACTCAGTGTTAGTGTAACCTGGGTAAGGTGACTCAGTGTTAGTGTAACCTGGGTAAGGTGACTCAGTGTTAGTGTAACATGGGTAAGGTGACTCAGTGTTAGTGTAACCTGGGTAAGGTGACTCAGTGTTAGTGTAACCTGGGTAAGGTGACTCAGTGTTAGTGTAACCTGGGTAAGGTGACTCAGTGTTAGTGTAACCTGGGTAAGGTGACTCAGTGTTAGTGTAACCTGGGTAAGGTGACTCAGTGTTAGTGTAACCTGGGTAAGGTGACTCAGTGTTAGTGTAACCTGGGTAAGGTGACTCAGTGTTAGTGTAACCTGGGTAAGGTGACTCAGTGTTAGTGTAACATGGGTAAGGTGACTCAGTGTTAGTGTAACCTGGGTAAGGTGACTCAGTGTTAGTGTAACCTGGGTAAGGTGACTCAGTGTTAGTGTAACCTGGGTAAGGTGACTCAGTGTTAGTGTAACCTGGGTAAGGTGACTCAGTGTTAGTGTAACATGGGTAAGGTGACTCAGTGTTAGTGTAACCTGAGTAAAGTTAGTGTAACCTGGGTAAGGTGACTCAGTGTTAGTGTAACATAGGTAAGGTGAGTCAGTGTTAGTGTAATCTGGGTAAGGTGACTCAGTGTTAGTGTAACATAGGTAAGGTGAGTCAGTGTTAGTGTAACATAGGTAAGGTGAGTCAGTGTTAGTGTAACCTGGGTAAGGTGACTCAGTGTTAGTGTAACCTGGGTAAGGTGACTCAGTGTTAGTGTAACATAGGGTGACTCAGTGTTAATGTAACCTGGTTAAGGTGACCCAGTGTTAGTGTAACCTGGGTAAGGTGACCCAGTGTTAGTGTAACCTGGGTAACGTGACCCAGTGTTAGTGTAACCTGGTTAAGGTGACCCAGTGTTAGTGTAACCTGGGTAAGGTGACCCAGTGTTAGTGTAACCTGGTTAAGGTGACTCAGTGTTAGTGTAACATGGGTAAAATGACCCATTGTTAGTGTAACCTTGGTAACGTGACCCAGTGTTAGTGTAACCTGGTTAAGGTGACTCAGTGTTAGTGTAACATGGGTAAGGTGACCCTTTGTTAGTGTAACATGGGAAAGGTGACCCAGTGGTAGTGTAACCTGGGTGAAGTGACTCAGTGTTAGTGTAACATGCGTAAGGTGACCCAGTGTTTGTGTAACCTGGGTAAAGTGACTCAGTGTTAGTGTAACCTAGGTTAGGTGACTCTGTTAGTGTAACATGGGTAACGTGACCCAGTGTTAGTGTAACCTGGTTAAGGTGACTCAGTGTTAGTATAACATGGGTAAGGTGACCCATTGTTAGTGTAACATGGGTAACGTGACCCAGTGTTAGTGTAACCTGGATAAGGTGACTCAGTGTTAGTGTAACATGGGTAAGGTGACTCAGCGTTAGTGTAACCTGGGTAAGGTGACCCAGTGTTAATGTAACCTGGGTAAGGTGACTCAGTGTTAGTGTAACCTGGGTAAGGTGACTCATTGTTAGTGTAACCTGGGTAAGGTGACCCAGTGTTAGAGTAACATGGGTAAGGTGACCCAGTGTTAGTGTAACCTGGGTAAGGTGACTCAGTGTTAGTGTAACATGGGTAAGGTGACTCAGTGTTAGTGTAACCTGGGTAACGTGACCCAGTGTTAGTGTAACCTGGGTAAGGTGACTCAGTGTTAGTGTAACATGTTTAAGGTGACCCAGTGTTAGTGTAACGTGGGTAAGGTGACCCAGTGTTAGTGTAACCTGGGTAAGGTGACTTAGTGTTAGTGTAACCTGGGTAAGGTGACCCAGTGTTAGTGTAACATGGGTAAGGTGACCCAGTGTTAGTGTAACCTGTGTAAGGTGACTTAGTGTTAGAGTAACCTGGGTAAGGTGACCCAGTGTTAGTGTAACATGGGTAAGGTGACCCAGTGTTAGTGTAACCTGGGTAAGGTGATTAAGTCTTAGTGTAACCTGGGTAAGGTGACTTAGTGTAAGTGTAACATTGGTAAGGTGACCCAGTGTTAGTGTAACCTGGGTAAGGTGACCCAGTGTTAGTGTAATCTGGGTAAGGTGACTCAGTGTTAGTGTAACCTGGGTAAGGTGACCCAGTGTTAGTGTAACCTGGGTAAGGTGACCAAGTGTTAGTGTAACCTGGGTAAGGTGACTCAGTGTTAATGAAACCTGGGTAATGTGACTCAGTGTTAGTGTAACCTGGGTAAGGTGACCCAGTGTTAGTGTAACCTGGGTAAGATGATTAAGTCTTAGTGTAACCTGGGTAAGGTGACCCAGTGTTAGTGTAACATGGGTAAGGTGACTCAGTGTTAGTGTAACATGGGTAAGGTGACCCAGTGTTAGTGTAACCTGGGTAAGGTGACCAAGTGTTAGTGTAACCTGGGTAAGGTGACTCAGTGTTAGTGTAACCTGGGTAAGGTGACTCAGTGTGAGTGTAACCTGGGTAAGGTGACCCAGTGTTAGTGTAACCTGGGTAAGGTGACTCAGTGTTAGTGTAACATGGGTAAGGTGAGCCAGTGTTAGTGTAACCTGGGTAAGGCGACCCAGTGTTAGTGTAACCTTGGTAAGGTGACCCATTGTTAGTGTAACATGAGAAAGGTGACCCAGTGGTAGTGTAACCTGGGTAAGGTGACCCAGTGTTTGTGTAACCTGGGTAAAGTGACTCAGTGTTAGTGTAACATGGGTAAGGTGACCCAGTGTTTGTGTAACCTGGGTAAAGTGACTCAGTGTTAGTGTAACATGGGTAAGGTGACCCAGTGTTTGTGTAACCTGGGTAAAGTGACTCAGTGTTAGTGTAACCTAGGTTAGGTGACTCTGTTAGTGTAACATGGGTAAGGTGACCCAGTGGTAGTGAAGCCTGGGTAAGGTGACCCAGTGTTAGTGTAACATGGGTAGGGTGACCCAGTGTTAGTGAAACCTGGGTAAGGTGACTCAGTGTTAGTGTAAAATGGGTAAGGTGACCCACTGTTAGTGTAACCTGTGTAAGATGACCCAGTGTTAGTGTAACCTGGGTAAGGTGACTCAGTGTTAGTGTAACCTGGGTAAGGTGACTCAGTGTTAGTGTAACATGGGTAAGGTGACCCAGTGTTAGTATAACCTGGGTAAGGTGACTCAGTGTTAGTGTAACATGGGTAACGTGAGCCAGTGTTAGTGTAACCTGGGTAAGGCGACCCAGTGTTAGTGTAACCTGGGTAAGGTGACCCATTGTTAGTGTAACATGGGAAAGGTGACCCAGTGGTAGTGTAACCTGGGTAAGGTGACCCAGTGTTTGTGTAACCTTGGTAAAGTGACTCAGTGTTAGTGTAACATGGGTAAGGTGACCCAGTGTTTGTGTAACCTGGGTAAAGTGACTCAGTGTTAGTGTAACATGGGTAAGGTGACCCAGTGTTTGTGTAACCTGGGTAAAGTGACTCAGTGTTAGTGTAACCTAGGTTAGGTGACTCTGTTAGTGTAACATGGGTAAGGTGACCCAGTGGCAGTGGAGCCTGGGTAAGGTGACCCAGTGTTAGTGTAACATGGGTAGGGTGACCCAGTGTTAGTGAAACCTTTGTAAGGTGACTCAGTGTTAGTGTAAAATGGGTAAGGTGACCCACTGTTAGTGTAACCTGTGTAAGATGACTCAGTGTTAGTGTAACCTGTGTAAGATGACCCAGTGTTAGTGTAACCTGGGTAAGGTGACTCAGTATTAGTGTAACATGGGTAAGGTGACTCAGTGTTAGTGTTACATTTGTAAGGTGACTCAGTGTTAGTGTAACATGGGTAGGGTGACCCAGTGTTAGTGTAACCTGGGTAAGATGACTCAGTGTTAGTGTAACCTGTGTAAGATGACCCAGTGTTAGTGTAACCTGGGTAAGGTGACTCAGTATTAGTGTAACATGGGTAAGGTGACTCAGTGTTAGTGTAACATGGGTTAGGTGACCCAGTGTTAGTGTAACCTGGGTAAGGTGACCAAGTGTTAGTGTAACATGGGTAAGGTGACTCTGTGTTAGTGTAACATGGGTAAGGTGACTCAGTGTTAGTGTAACCTGGATAAGGTGACTCAGTGTTAGTGTAACATGGGTAAGGTGACTCAGTGTTAGTGTAACCTGGGTAAGGTGACTCAGTGTTAGTGTAACCTGGGTAAGGTGACTCAGTGTTAGTGTAACATGGGTAAGGTGACTCAGTGTTAGTGTAACCTGGATAAGGTGACTCAGTGTTAGTGTAACATGGGTAAGGTGACTCAGTGTTAGTGTAACCTGGGTAAGGTGTCTCAGTGTTAGTGTAACCTGGGTAAGGTGACTCAGTGTTAGTGTAACATGGGTAAGGTGACTCAGTGTTAGTGTAACCTGGGTAAGGTGACTCAGTGTTAGTGTAACCTGGGTAAGGTGACTCAGTGTTAGTGTAACCTGGGTAAGGTGACTCAGTGTTAGTGTAACATAGGTAAAGTGAGTCAGTGTTAGTGTAACCTGGGTAAGGTGACTCAGTGTTAGTGTAACCTGGGTAAGGTGACTCAGTGTTAGTGTAACCTGGGTAAGGTGAGTCAGTGTTAGTGTAACCTGGGTAAGGTGACTCAGTGTTAGTGTAACATGGGTAAGGTGACTCAGTGTTAGTGTAGCATGGGTAAGGTGACTCAGTGTTAGTGTAACCTGGGTAAGGTGACTCAGTGTTAGTGTAACCTGGGTAAGGTGAGTCAGTGTTAGTGTAGTCAGTGTTAGTAAGGTGACTCAGTGTTAGTGTAACATGGGTAAGGTGACTCAGTGTTAGTGTAACCTGAGTAAGGTGACTCAGTGTTAGTGTAACATGGGTAAGGTGACTCAGTGTTAGTGTAACCTGGGTAAGGTGACTCAGTGTTAGTGTAACCTGGGTAAGGTGACTCAGTGTTAGTGTAACATAGGTAAGGTGAGTCAGTGTTAGTGTAATCTGGGTAAGGTGACTCAGTGTTAGTGTGTAACAGTGTTAGTGTAACCTAGGTAAGGTAGTGTTAGTGTGTAAGGTGACTCAGTGTTAAGGTGTCAGTGTTACCTGGGTAAGGTGACAGTGTTAGTGTAACAGTGTTAGTGTAACCTGGTTAAGGTGACTCAGTGTTAATGTAACCTGGTTAAGGTGACCCAGTGTTAGTGTAACCTGGGTAAGGTGACCTAGTGTTAGTGTAACCTGGGTAAGGTGACCCAATGTTAGTGTAACCTGGTTAAGGTGACTCAATGTTAGTGGGTAATTGTTAATGTAACCTTGGTAACGTGACCCAGTGTTAGTGTAACCTGGTTAAGGTGACTCAGTGTTAGTGTAACCTGGGTAAGGTGACCTAGTGTTAGTGTAACCTGGGTAAGGTGACCCAATGTTAGTGTAACCTGGTTAAGGTGACTCAATGTTAATGTAACCTGGTTAAGGTGACCCAGTGTTAGTGTAACCTGGGTAAGGTGACCTAGTGTTAGTGTAACCTGTAGGTGACCTGGTTAAGGTGACCCAGTGTTAGTGTAACCTGGGTAAGGTGACTCAGTGTTAGTGTAACATGGGTAAGGTGACCCAGTGTTAGTGTAACCTGGGTAAGGTGACTCAGTGTTAGTGTAACCTGGGTAAGGTGACTCAGTGTTAGTGTAACATGGGTAAGGTGACTCAGTGTTAGTGTAACCTGGGTAAGGTGACCCAATGTTAGTGTAACCTGGTTAAGGTGACTCAATGTTAATGTAACCTGGTTAAGGTGACCCAGTGTTAGTGTAACCTGGGTAAGGTGACCCAGTGTTAGTGTAACCTGGGTAACGTGACCCAGTGTTAGTGTAACCTGGTTAAGGTGACTCAGTGTTAGTGTAACATGGGTAAGGTGACTCAGTGTTAGTGTAACCTGGGTAAGGTGACCCAGTGTTAGTGTAACCTGGTTAAGGTGACTCAGTGTTAATGTAACAGTGTTAGTGTAACTGTAAGGTAAGTGGTGACCTGGGTAAGGTGACAGTGTTAGTGTAACCTGGGTAAAGTGACCCAGTGTTAATGTAACCTGGGTGACATTGGTAGTGTAACCTGGGTGGCAGTGTTAGTGTAACCAGGTAAGGTGACCAAGTGTTAATGTAACCTGGGTAAGTTAGTGTAACATGGGTAAGGCCCAGTGTTAGTGTAACATGGGTAAGGTGACCCAGTGTTAATGTAACCTGGGTAAGGTGACTCAGTGTTTGTGTAACCTGGTTAAGGTGACAATGTTAATGTAACCTGGGTAAGGTGACCCATTGCTAGTGTAACCTAGGTAAGGTGACAGTGTTAGTGTAACCTGGTTAAGGTGACAGTGTTAATGTAACCTGGGTAAGGTGACAATGTTAATGTAACATAGGTAAGGTGAGTCAGTGTTAGTGTAACCTGAGTAAGGTGACTCAGTGCTAGTGTAACCTGGGTAAGGTGACTCAGTGTTAGTGTAACCTGGGTAAGGTGACCCAGTGTTAGTGTAACCTGGTTAAGGTGACTCAGTGTTAATGTAACCTGGTTAAGGTGACCCAGTGTTAGTGTAACCTGGGTAAGGTGACCCAGTGTTAGTGTAACCTGGGTAAGGTGACCCAGTGTTAGTGTAACCTGGGTAAGGTGACTCAGTGTTAGTGTAACCTGGGTAAGGTGACTCAGTGTTAGTGTAACCTGGGTAAGGTGACTCAGTGTTAGTGTAACATGGGTAAGGTGAGCCAGTGTTAGTGTAACCTGGGTAATTAACCACAGTAAGGTGACCCAGTGTTGGGGTAATCACAGTAAGGTGACCCCGTGTTAGGGTAACCAGAGTAAGGTGACCCAGTGTTGGGGTAACCACAGTAAGGTGACCCAGTGATGGGTTAACTACAGTAAGGTGACCCAGTGATGGGTTAATCACAGTAATGTGACCCAGTGTTGACTTAATCACAGTAAGGTGACCCAGTGGGCCATTCCGTGAGCAGCGGAGTAGACCTTCGTTAAGCCAGCAGCCTCTGGTATCTCTACAGTACTTCCTGTTTATAGTACTCAGTGTATATGAGTTTTTGAATGTTAATTTCCGAGGAGTGGACCCGAGTTCCATGCAAGTTAAACCAAGCCTGGTTAACCTACACGTTTTGCAAGCAATGTAGCTGTGACCAATGTTAAAATTTAAGTCAGCGTAACAACCCAGCTGTGAGAAAATCCAAGCCAATTTCTTTTAGGTATTAACCGTCTCCAGTATGCTGTTCTTCTCTGGACAGCCGTAACTGCTGAACAGAGGGATTACCCTCCCTGTGGAAGATTTGTGGTTTACTGTAGGTCATGTCCCAGCCACCCAACATGTCACGTGGCCAGCCATATATCTGCCTTCCTACTAACCTTATCATGCCTTCAATAGACCAGGTCAAGAGAACGGACGAGTGAGCACCAACGATAAAAATCCCAGGTATGTAGGTCTTCAGATATGCGCAGAAATTCGTCTAGATTCATCGACTTTGTTATTATCGTGGCAACCTCTAAGGAGCTTGTCACCTTAGACCTCCTTACACTGCTCCCCTGAACTTAATTCATCATCCCTAAGCCGTTTATAAAGACATCTGCATATTATGTTAAGAATATTTTAATATCCTAGAGTTCAATTTTTGTTAAAGGCTATTGAACTGTGTCAGAGAGTCACTCACTCCTGGTAAGAGTCTCGTGTTTTCATGTGACTCTTTGCCATATTGACACTTCCCCAGTGTTGTGTATCATTCTCTGTTATTCTGTACCCTATATTTTTTTTTCTGTCCTCTGCAAAACCCATGTAACTTTCCTAGTTGAGTACAGTTATTATAATTTTTATTAATTTTCCCACTGAGTGCAGTGTAATTGTTAATTTCTTCCTTATAATATATCTTGCTGTGACATTCACTCCCTGTGACCTTCCGTTCATTCCTTACTTGAGCTTATTAAGTGCTGTGTGTCCTACCATATTTTACTGTGCTGATTAATTTTCCTTATGTTCTGACTTAAGTTTTTTCTCATTGCATTTTTCTGCTATTTCAGGTGCCTTAGTTTAATTACCTTAACACCAAGTGACCTGGTGTTGGGGTAATAACCACAGTAAGATGACCCAGTGTTGTGGTAACCATGGTAAGGTGACCCAGTGTTGGGGTAACCATGGTAAGGTGACCCAGTGTTGTGGTAACCATGGTAAGGTGACCCAGTGTTGGGGTAACCATGGTAAGGTGACCCAGTGGTGGGGTAACCATGGTAAGGTGATCCAGTGTTGGGGTAACCATGGTAAGGTGACCTAGTGTTGGGGAAACCATGGTAAGGTGACCCAGTGTTGGGGTAACCATGGTAAGACGACCCAGTGTTGGGGTAACCATGGTAAGGTGACCCAGTGTTGGGATAACCATGGTAAGGTGACCCAGTGTTGGGGTAACCATGGTAAGGTGACCCAGTGTTGGGGTAACCATGGTAAGGTGACCCAGTGTTGTGGTAACCATGGTAAGGTGACCCAGTGTTGGGGTAACCATGGTAAGGTGACCCAGTGTTGAGGTTACAATGGTAAGGTGACCCAGTGTTGGGGTAACCATGGTAAGGTGACCCAGTGTTGTGGTAACCATGGTAAGGTGACCCAGTGTTGGGGTAACCATGGTAAGGTGACCCAGTGTTGAGGTAACCATGGTAAGGTGACCCATTGTTGGGGTAACCATGGTAAGGTGACCCAGTGTTGGGTTAACCATGGTAAGGTGACCCAGTGTTGGGGTAACCATGGTAAGGTGACCCAGTGTTGTGGTAACCATGGTAAGGTGACCCAGTGTTGTGGTAACCATGGTAAGGTGACCCAGTGTTGGGGTAACTATGGTAAGGTGACCCAGTGTTGTGGTAACCATGGTAAGGTGACCCAGTGTTGGGGTAACCATGGTAAGGTGACCCAGTGTTGTGGTAACCATGGTAAGGTGACCAAGTGTTGGGGTAACCATGGTAAGGTGACCCAGTGTTGTGGTAACCATGGTAAGGTGACCCAGTGTTGGGGTAACCATGGTAAGGTGACCCAGTGTTGTGGTAACCATGGTAAGGTGACCCAGCGTTGGGGTAACCATGGTAAGGTGACCCAGTGTTGAGATAACCATGGTAAGGTGACCCAGTGTTGGGGTAACCATGGTAAGGTGACCCAGTGTTGGGGTAACCATGGTAAGGTGACCCAGTGTTGGGGTAACCATGGTAAGGTGACCCAGTGTTGTGGTAACCATGGTAAGGTGACCCAGTGTTGTGGTAACCATGGTAAGGTGACCCAGTGTTGGGGTAACCATGGTAAGGTGACCCAGTGTTGTGGTAACCATGGTAAGGTGACCCAGTGTTGGGGTAACCATGGTAAGGTGACCCAGTGTTGTGGTAACCATGGTAAGGTGACCCAGTGTTGGGGTAACCATGGTAAGGTGACCCAGTGTTGTGGTAACCATGGTAAGGTGACCCAGTGTTGGGGTAACCATGGTAAGGTGACCCAGTGTTGGGGTAACCATGGTAAGGTGACCCAGTGTTGGGGTAACCATGGTAAGGTGACCCAGTGTTGTGGTAACCATGGTAAGGTGACCCAGTGTTGGGGTAACCATGGTAAGGTGACCCAGTGTTGTGGTAACCATGGTAAGGTGACCCAGTGTTGGGGTAACCATGGTAAGGTGACCCAGTGTTGGGGTAACCATGGTAAGGTGACCCAGTGTTGGGGTAACCATGGTAAGGTGACCCAGTGTTGTGGTAACCATGGTAAGGTGACCCAGTGTTGGGGTAACCATGGTAAGGTGACCCAGTGTTGGGGTAACCATGGTAAGGTGACCCAGTGTTGGGGTAACCATGGTAAGGTGACCCAGTGTTGGGGTAACCATGGTAAGGTGACCCAGTGTTGGGGTAACCATGGTAAGGTGACCCAGTGTTGGGTAACCATGGTAAGGTGACCCAGTGTTTGGGGTAAGGTGACCCCATGGTAAGGTGACCCAGTGTTGTGGTAACCATGGTAAGGTGACCCAGTGTTGGGGTAACCATGGTAAGGTGACCCAGTGTTGGGGTAACCATGGTAAGGTGACCCAGTGTTGGTAACCATGGTAAGGTGACCCAGTGTTGGTAGGTGACCCAGTGTTGTAACCATGGTAAGGTGACCCAGTGTTGTGGTAACCATGGTAAGGTGACCCAGTGGTGGGGTAACCATGGTAAGGTGATCCAGTGTTGGGGTAACCATGGTAAGGTGACCCAGTGTTGTGGTAACCATGGTAAGGTGACCCAGTGTTGGGGTAACCATGGTAAGGTGACCCAGTGTTGGGGTAACCATGGTAAGGTGACCCAGTGTTGTGGTAACCATGGTAAGGTGACCCAGTGTTGGGGTAACAATTGTAAGGTGACCCAGTGTTGTAGTAACAATGGTAAGGTGACCCAGTGTTGGGGTAACCATGGTAAGGTGACCCAGTGTTGGGGTAACCATGGTAAGGTGACCCAGTGTTGTGGTAACCATGGTAAGGTGACCCAGTGTTGGGGTAACCATGGTAAGGTGACCCAGTGTTGGGGTAACCATGGTAAGGTGACCCAGTGTTGGGGTAACCATGGTAAGGTGACCCAGTGTTGTGGTAACCATGGTAAGGTGACCCAGTGTTGTGGTAACCATGGTAAGGTGACCCAGTGTTGTGGTAACCATGGTAAGGTGACCCAGTGTTGTGGTAACCATGGTAAGGTGACCCAGTGTTGGGGTAACCATGGTAAGGTGACCCAGTGTTGTGGTAACCATGGTAAGGTGACCCAGTGTTGTGGTAACCATGGTAAGGTGACCCAGTGTTGTGGTAACCATGGTAAGGTGACCCAGTGTTGTGGTAACCATGGTAAGGTGACCCAGTGTTGGGGTAACCATGGTAAGGTGACCCAGTGTTGTGGTAACCATGGTAAGGTGACCCAGTGTTGTGGTAACCATGGTAAGGTGACCCAGTGTTGTTGTAACCATGGAAAGGTGACCCAGTGTTGTGGTAACCATGGTAAGGTGACCCAGTGTTGTGGTAACCATGGTAAGGTGACCCAGTGTTGGGGTAACCATGGTAAGGTGACCCAGTGTTGGGGTAACCATGGTAAGGTGACCCAGTGTTGTGGTAACCATGGTAAGGTGACCCAGTGTTGTGGTAACCATGGTAAGGTGACCCAGTGTTGTGGTAACCATGGTAAGGTGACCCAGTGTTGGGGTAACTATTGTAAGGTGACCCAGTGTTGTGGTAACCATGGTAAGGTGACCCAGTGTTGTGGTAACCATGGTAAGGTGACCCAGTGTTGGGGTAACCATGGTAAGGTGACCCAGTGTTGTTGTAACCATGGAAAGGTGACCCAGTGTTGTGGTAACCATGGTAAGGTGACCCAGTGTTGGGGTAACCATGGTAAGGTGACCAGAAATTACCAGGTCCAGCACTTCACTGCTGAGCTACATCATTTTTAACAGAAAAGTTTGACTGAAGTCACTGACGTGTTCTGTCAGCCTCAGCGGCTGCTGTCTGTCCATACTGTCCTTGTCCTCAGCCTCAGTGGCCTTCACAGTCAATGATGTGTCATTATTTCCACCAAAACCACAGTCTCTGAACTCAGTTCAAGTCGTAATGAACGACTGTCAATGAATAAACAGGAAGGCTGCCTTAGCTGTGGAAAAGGACGATAGGGTTATAGACGTTGGCCACTGATGCAGCCAGGACACAGCAGTGCCGTCTGTCACACTTACAGTACTTATTTACAATAACAAGAACCAAACATGTTTCATTTAAGACATGGTTCACCTGGTCCCAGTTGATGCTCTGTGAAAGGTTGGAGGGAGGGGGTAAAGGAGATTTTGCGTGCGAGGGGCTTGGACTTCCACAAGCATGCGTGAGCGTGTTAGACAGGAGCGAATGGAGACAAATTGATTTTAGGACTTTACGTACTGTTGGAGTGTGAGCAAGGTAACATTTATGAAGGGGATCCGGGAAACTGGCAGGCCGGACTTGAGTCCTGGAGATGGGAAGTACAGTGTCTGCACTCTGAAGGAGGGGTGTTAATGTTGCAGTTTTATAACTGTAGTGTAAGCTCGCCTGTGCAAGACAGTGATGGAGTGAATGATAATGAGAGTTTTTCTTTTTCGGGCCACCCTGCCTTGGTAGGAGACGGCCGATGTGTTAATAAAAATATGCAAAACAATCGCAAACGGGCGATCTTAAATTAACAAGCCACTTGGGGACTGAAATCTTTAGGTCAGTGTGACATTGCAAGGCTAGCAACAGATAGTTCTCTCTGAAGCAAGGCAGAAGAGTAACGCATCAGACCTTGTCACAATCTGTGTGGGTGTCATCCCCTCCTGAACCCCCTCCACTCGTCCCCTCTCTCCCCTTGTGGGGGAGAGGAGAGAGGAACCTCAAAATCTTAAACTTGGATGCTAATGCTAAATTTTCCAGATTACTCATTATGTAACAAGTCATCGTGAGGACTAGGTGACGTTAGACCATTGTTCTCCACATCTGGGCTCTGGTGGCCTGGTGGTTAACGCTCTCGCTTCACACGGTGAGGGCCTGGATTCGATTCCCAGCCAGAGTAGAAACATTGGACGTGTTTCTTTCCACCTGTTGTTTATGTTCCCCATCAGTAAAATGGGTACCTGGGTGTTAGTCGACTGGTGTGGGTCGCATCCTGGGACACTGACCTAAGGAGGCCTGGTCACAGACCGGGCCGCGGGGGCGTTGACCCCCGGAACTCTCTCCAGATCTCCAGAAACCTGTCCAAGTTTCACTCTCTCACTCGTGTCAAAATAAGGTACGGCTGGAAAACGTAAAATTTATATCCTCATAGGTAGGTGAAAGTATGCCCGTGTTGGCGTTCAATTTCTCTGTTTCCATTTTAATTAAGGGTAAACTATGATAGAGTGTTCTACACGTTTAGCCCGTTGGAAATCGCGTCTCATGTCAGTATCACAGTATACTCTCTTTTCCGAAAAGTACAGCAACTCCCGTATATTGGTGGAGGTGAGAATATGCTCCTGTCATTTCTAAACAAATATTTCTTGTACCTGTTTGATGTAATATTGTAATGGGTCGATAGCAGTACTCTGTCGATGGTATACTGTAATAAGTAGTTAGTAGTTAATGGTAGTAGTTAGTGTATTTAGACTACATACGAGTGCGGTTACGCAGGTTTATGCAATATACATAGTAACATTGGTGCGAGTTTCTTAGGAAAACATATAAAAATTAATAATATAATAATAATTTTTTTTTTTTTTTTTGCTAAGGTTACAATGTGTGTTTACATATCATAATTTGATTGGAGCAAAGAAAACCACTATTATGCCGAGGCATTTCAGGCAGACTTAACCTAATACATCGACACCATGCCCAGCCCCTCTAGGGTAGGGTAGGTGCCTGAGCCCGAGCCTTTAGCTCATAAGACTGTCATTCCCATTTGCCCCCTTGGGGCGGGGATGGCAGACCAGAGAGGCCTAGCTTGTGGCTAGGCCTGGGGACAGTTGGTCCCAAAGATGAGGAGGTACTTGTGCCTCCTCCCATGGGAGACTTAGGTCTCAGACACTCCCTAAAGAGGGAGCCAAGGCCGGGCCACCACTTGGACAAGGCCCGGGCCGGGAAAATACCGGCGAATCTTTAATAATAATAATAATAATAACCTAATACTTATACATTACTTAAGTCTAGACAGGTGAAGAGTGGTAGAATATAAATAGTGGTCAATATTTCACTCTATTATTAATATGAGGTAGTACAATTTATGATACAATCTTACATTTTTAAGTTCATAATTAAGTTCATGTACTCTATTATTAATACGAGGTAGTGCAATTATTGATACAAACATACATTTATAATTTTGTAATAATGGCTTAATAGTTAAGGGATAATAAAATATTTGGGGGAGTTGCTTTGAATTTAGTTGAGGTTTAGCATGGTGTGGGTAGGATTGTTATTGAGAGACGAGATGATTTTGAGTATGATCCTAAACTGATTTGTGGACAAGGGACCTCTTGCTGTTTCAGGAAAAGAGTTCCACATCTTTGGGCCCTTTATGTGCATTGCATTTCTGCAAAGTGTGAGACGGACACGAGTGATGTTAAAAAACGTTTTGTGCCTCGTGGTATGGCTGTGTTCTGTTGAAGCGGAGGGTTGATGTTGGCGTTTAATTTTCTGTATATGTAGTAGGCACAATAATAAGTGTGTATATTACGTATATTAAATAAATTCATGTTTTTTGAAGAGTTGTTGGGTGCGTTGTCTTGTGCTGGAGTTGGTGATCATCCACACTGCCGCTTTTCTTAGGTTATTAAAGGTTTGAGGTGACTGGCCGTGGTAGATCTAATATACCCTTACGTCACCATGTCAGCATAGTTGCTGATCCCTGTATTCCCAGTATTATATAGCATAGCAGTAGCATCATCCATATGCTTTAGATACGAGACCCCTTGTAGGCCTGTGCTTTGTGTGACGTCACGGGATGCACACGAGGAGGCTCATCCCTCTGTCCCGCTCTCACTCGGCGGCAACTAGTAATGCCATCTCTTGTTGATGTGACATGCTGTCTGCAGAAAGACGTCTCTGTTACAGCTAGTGTTCTCACTAGAGTGTCTGTTGTTGTTCCTTGTGTTTCAGATGGTGATCCCATCCTAGTTGACAGTAATCAGTGCATTGTAAGAAGTTATTTCTCGAATAACTTTCACATGTTAACGTTGCAAGTGTAGTTTCTTTATAGCTGATACCTCGTGTCACTGTGTGCGACTCAGATTGAATATCAGCATTGTTCACCGTGTTCATTTCTTTCTCCTGTGCTTGCAGTTTGAGATAGTAGATTCGTTCTCCCTTGCTCATATTGCGTGTTATAGCGTTAATTTTTTCAACTGGGGGGAGTCATCCATCCCACCGCTGTCACCATTTATCGTAAAGGGTTCTTAATGGAGATATCGTAGGTTAAGGTAGACACACTTGTAGGATGGTAGCTATATTGTCAGACTGAGATGAGGAATAGAGCCCAGTGCCTTGCCTGTCTACGCCTGGATGGTCTGCCGCCGAGTGAGAGCGGGACAGAGGGATGAGCCTCCTCGTGTGCATCCCGTGACGTCACACAAAGCACAGGCCTACAAGGGGTCTCGTATCTAAAGCATATGGATGATGCTACTGCTATGCTATATAATACTGGGAATACAGGGATCAGCAACTATGCTGACAACCATAGGTGACGTAAGGGTATATTAGAGAGTGATATAAGCTAAGGAGGGCCCTTTGGGGTACATAGTATCGTATCTTGGAAAGGATACCTACTGTTTTGGAAACTTTTTTAGTTATATGCTGGATATGGGTCTGAAATTTAAGATTATAGTCAAGGTGGAGACTTAGAAATTTGCCCTTAGTGTGTCTTGTAATGGGTGAACCATTTATCGATATGTTTAGCTGGATATTTGATGCTCTCTTTCCAAAAAGCATGAAGTAGGTTTTGTATATATTGGCAGTAAGTTTGTTGGTAGTCATCCAGTTTGATATTTTATATAGCTAGCTGTTACTATGTATAACTGGGTTTGGGTGGGAGAAGACATAAATGGTGTCATCCGCGAATAGAAGTGTTTTAAGAAGTCACGATGCATTTGGGAGGTCACTGATGTAAATAAGAAAGAGTAGAGGGCCTAGGACACTTTCCAGTGGCACTTCAACAACTACAGGCTGAATATTGGAGACCACACCATTTGTGTATACATATTGGAATCTATACTTAGATAAGATTTTAGGAAGTTTAGCGAGTGTCCTCTGACCCAGTAATGCTCTAGCTTTAGGGGCAAGATATTATGGTCTACTGTATCAAATGCTTTCCATAGGTCTATGAAGAAAACAAGAATATATTCATTTTTTTCAAATGCTGTATATACTAATTCTAGCAACTGAATAATTGCATCGTTCGTGCTCTTTTTTTTTTTTTGGTCTAAACCCAAACTGGCAGGGGTTCAGTATGTTATGGGATTGGAGGTAGGAGTAGATTTGTTTATGTATTATTTTTTCGAAGATTTTTGAGAGCAAGAGCAAGTTAGATATTGATCTGTAGTTTAGTTCTCTCAGATCGCCTCCTTTGAGGATCGGGGTGACCGTTGCCGTCTTGAGTATGGATGGGGATGCAGAAGATTCAACAGACTTGATAAACAGAGTTGCAATAATGTGGGGCAACACATAAATTGATTTTTTATACATGATTGTTGGCAAGTTATTTAGGTGTCCTGTCTTGTTTTCTTATTATTTAATTATTAATAAGATTTCAGCAGGATTTGTCGGTGCTATTCATAGAATATTTAGGTAATTACCTATGAGGTAGCCTTGTGGCTGGGTATTTGCGTTTAGGATTTTATTTGCTTGTTTTGATCCTATAGTAGAAAAGAAGATATATTAAGTTCGTTGGCAGTGTCTATAGGTTATATGTGTGGTTCGTCTGGTTTCGTTAATTTAATCTCTCTGTTTCTAGACAGTTTTCTAGAGCCCAAAATTTCAGAGAGAGTTTTCCAGGTCTTTTTCATATTACCTTTTATTTCATTAAATCTGTTTACATGATACATTTGTTTGGACATCCGTATTAGATTAGTAAATACTGAGGTGTATCATTGACTTAGTTCTTTTGTAATTAGGTCATGTCTGAATTGTTTTTCATATAGATGTTTTTAATCGACAGATTTAAGTATACTATTTGTAAGCCAGGGGCTGTCTAGTCTCTTTGTTGAGATTTGCTTGGTTTTCATTGGACAATGTTTATTGTAGAAATTATGGATTTTGTGTCGGAATATTTTGACACATTCATCAATATCGTGGCTGTCCGCTAACTCGCCCAGCAAGTCAGTGTTACGTAGGGGTGTATTAAAATTATTTCCGATGACTCATCATATGGTTGAAAAGAGATGTTAGTCGTGTCCTGAGGGAGTCTACCTAAGTTGGTTATGAGAAAAGTTGGGCAGTGGTCCATAGTGTTGTCTGTGATTACTTCTGCTTTTAATGGGGATATAGTATTGGTCCAGATATGATTAAATAGTGAGGCACTTGTCTCTGTGACTCTTATTGGTATGGTTATTGATGGTAGTAGCAAGCAGATGTTCATATTGTTTGTGAAATCAGCTACTTGGAGGTCTGGTGCTTGAATGAGATATTTATTACAGTCATCAGCAAGTACCAGGTGGTGTTTATTCATCTCTGAGTCAGTTATCGTGTTTCTTAAGTTGTCAATGAATGTGTAAGTACATGTATTAATGTGAGGTAGTCTGTAGATTGCTACAACTCTTATGTTTTTTTTTAGGTTTCTGGATGTGAATTTTGTAAATATCTATTCACCATATTCATCCCTGGTACAAGTGGATTTAATACATTTTAGTTCATTTCAGTAGTAGATAGCAGTACCACCTCCCGATTGATCAGGTCTACAGTTGTGTGTGGCTGTGTAACCAGGTAAGACAAAGATGTCTGTTAAATCATGTTTAAGCCAGGTTTAGTGAGAACGATAAAGGATATGTTAACATTCAGAGAATTAAGAAGTGCAAGGAAGTTATCATAGTATTTACTCAGTGATCTGATATTGTAGTTGAATATTGTTATGTTATTGCTGGTACTGAGTACAGTTTTAGCCTGACTGGCAGTGTAGTAATGACAATTATTGTCAGGATTATTTGTGCTGTTTAACAAGAGATTAACATCAGGACAAATATTTGCATGTAGCTAAGTATCAAATAAAAGAAACCAAGGGATAAGCTGAATGAAAAATAAAGTGAAAAGCAATTTTTAAAAACTACAATCAACGATCAGTATATGGAATAAATATTAATTGAAACTAAAAGACTGAGGTAGCAGAGTATAGTAAGGTAAACTTTAAAATATAACACTAGCACCTGACACAGCACCTTGTTTAGCACCTGCTTCAACACCTGATATTGATGACTAATATAAACTGACAAACTATATGGTTTGGAAAACCGACAAGTTGAAGATTGAGACACTTATGCAACATATGGGAATCTTTATTCAGGAAACGTTTCGTCACACAGTGGCTTCATCAGTCCAATACAAAGCAGAAAGGTGTAAGGAGAGGAGAAGTTTGAGGTAATCAGTCACTTAAGTGGCTTAAGCCACAATCGCAAGTTTTACATATTCGGCACGACATATATATATATATATATATATATATATATATATATATATATATATATATATATATATATATATATATATATATATATATATATATATATATATATATATATATAAGTGAACAGTATTTAGATAAGCCTAAAGATGTTTTTGTGGCATTTGTCGATTTGGAAAAGGCGTATGACAGGGTGGATAGGGGGGCAATGTGGCAGATGTTGCAGGTGTATGGTGTAGGAAGTAGGTTACTGAAAGCAGTGAAGAGTTTTTACGAGGATAGTGAGGCTCAAGTTAGAGTATGTAGGAAAGAGGGAAATTATTTCCCAGTAAAAGTAGGCCTTAGACAAGGATGTGTGATATCACCATGGTTGTTCAATATATTTATAGATGGGGTTGTAAAGGAAGTAAATGCGAGGGTCTTGGCAAGAGGTGTGGAGTTAAAAGATAAAGAATCACACATAAAGTGGGAGTTGTCACAGTTGCTCTTTGCTGATGACACTGTGCTCTTGGGAGACTCTGAAGAGAAGTTGCAGAGGTTGGTGGATGAATTTGGTAAGGTATGTAAAAGGAGAAAATTGAAAGTGAATACAGGAAAGAGTAAGGTTATGAGGATAACAAAATAATTAGGTGATGATAGATTGGATATCAGACTGGAGGAAAGGAGTATGGAGGAGGTGAATGTATTCAGATATTTGGGAGTGGACGTGTCAGTGGATGGGTCTATGAAAGATGATGTGAATCATAGAACTGATGAGGGGAAAAGGGTGAGCGGTGCACTTAGGAGTCTGTGGAGACAAAGAACTTTGGCCTTGGAAGCAAAGAGGGGAATGTATGAGAATATAGTTTTACCAACGCTCTTATATGGTTGTGAAGCATGGGTGATGAATGTTGCAGCGAGGAGAAGGCTGGAGGCAGTGGAGATGTCATGTCTGAGGGCAATGTGTGGTGTGAATAAAATACAGAGAATTCGTAGTTTGGAAGTTAGGAGGAGGTGCGGGATTACCAAAACTGTTGTCCAGAGAGCTGAGGAAGGGTTGTTGAGGTGGTTATGACATGTAGAGAGAATGGAGCGAAACAGAATGACTTCAAGACAGTATCAGTCTGTAGTGGAAGGAAGGCGGGGTAGGGGTCGGCCTAGGAAAGGTTGGAGGGAGGGGGTAAAGGAGGTTTTGTGTGCAAGGGGCTTGGACTTCCAGCGGGCATGCGTGAGCGTGTTTGATAGGAGTGAATGGAGACAAATGGTTTTTAATACTTGACGTGCTGTTGGAGTGTGAGCAAAGTAACATTTATGAAGGGATTCAGGGAAACCGGCAGGCCGGACTTGAGTCCTGGAGATGGGAAGTACAGTGCCTGCACTCTGAAGGAGGGGTGTTAATGTTGCAGTTTAAAAACTGTAGTGTAAAGCACCCTTCTGGCAAGACAGTGATGGAGTGAGTGATGGTGAAAGTTTTTCTTCTTCGGGCCACCCTGCCTTGGTGGAAATCGGCCAGTGTGTTAATAATATATATATATATATATATATATATATATATATATATATATATATATATATATATATATATATATATATATATATATATATATATATATATATATATATATGTCGTGCCGAATAGGCAGAACTTGCAATCTTGGCTTAAATAGCAACGCTCATCTTGCCATATAGGACAAGTGAAAATTTGTGTATGCAATAATTTCGCGAAAATCATTCTGAACCTAACAACAAATATATATTTCACTGTGTTTGCTTTGTATTAAATTATTGTAAACAAATCTAAAATATATTTAGTTCGGTTAAGCTAAAATAAATTGTTCTTCTTATAATAAGGTTAGGTAAGTTTTCTAAGTTCCTTTTATATATATATATATATATATATATATATATATATATATATATATATATATATATATATATATATATATATATATATATATATATATATATATATATATATATATATATATATATATATATATATATATATATATATATATATATATATATATATATATATATTTGTAGGTAAGACACATAAGCAACAGTTAGGCAACTTTATTCCGAAACGTTTCGCCTACACAGTAGGCTTCTTCAATCGAATACAGAAAGTAGGCAGGAACAGTAGAGATGTGAAGACGATGTAATCAGTCCATCACCCCTGAAGTCGTAGAATTTGAGGTTGTCAGTCCCTCGGCCTGGAGAAGTTCAGTTCCATAGTTCCTGACTATGGAACTGAACTTCTCCAGGCCGAGGGACTGACAAAGTTGCCTAACTGTTGCCTATGTGTCTTACCTACAAACCTGTCGGTATTGTATACCATTTTGATGTTCATATATATATATATATATATATATATATATATATATATATATATATATATATATATATATATATATATATATAAATGTACATGCTGTGCCGCCTTCCAAGAATTGCAGTATAGTGGTGATGTAAACAGGTTAATGCGTAAATATAGTGACTGCTGCGTATGATGCCTACTGCTCTTATGAAATTTGGTAACCTTGTGCTCTTAAGGGTATTGGTGAAGGGGAGTTTGGTACTCCTGCTGGTATGGTGAGGGACTCATCTGTTTGGTACTCCTGCTGGGATGGTGAGGGACTCATCTGTTTGGTACTCCTGCTGGGATAGTGAGGGACTCATCTGTTTGGTACTCCTGCAGGGATGCTGGGAGACTCGTGTGTTTGGTTCTCTTGGAAATGTCAGTGACGCTTCTCACGATGTCATTTCCGGGATCCGTAGCGGTAACAGCATCGTTGTCACGGGAATGCTTGCTAAAACGGACGTAATGCTGCTTTGCGCCTTATAGAGGAGGAACAGTAGTACTAATTTTCTCGTACTGTTTGTTCTTCACTATAGCAATGAATGTGTTTGTCTCTGCGCACCTACTCTAAGTGTATTATTAATATTATTATTATTATACTTAGGAAGAGCTCTAAACCCATAGTGGTATACAGTGCAAGGGAATAGAAGGTAGTTTGGTTTAATCCAAGAAGAAGAAACATCCATTTCCAAGGATGAAGAGCCCCTCATTGGCGTCAAGGTACCTTCCTTGAGGGGTACACTAAGTGCAATATTTCAGATAATATGTATATGGTGACTGGATGTATATAAATACAAATATTTACGGACATTTACATATGTATGAGCTCTAGAAACTTAACATGTACAAGATATTTTGATTTTTGTCAGCATGAGCACTGGGTTGTATGACGAACATTAGATATTATGCATTCAGCTTTGTGAGGTGCTGTCAGACTGATTTTTGAGTAAGTTCTGAGTTTTGAAAAGTTCTTTGAGAGCCTTTGAATCCCTAGTAGTCTACAGACAAGACACTGTCATTAGTCTGGAACTCAGTATTGTCTTGGACAAAGCAGGCAGTTACGATGTCAGCGTAATGGAAGTGATAATTAAGAGGTGGTTTACATATAAAACACATTAACATATAACTTCATGCAAATATTCAACAACTAAGAGCCAAATTTCTCGTATGTGACCTCGCTTGGTGGTGATGTTGACCTCGCTCCAGTGGTGACGGTGACCTCGCTCAGTGGTGACGCTGGCTTCGCTTATTTCATGGGTGGAGTGGAAGATGAGTTGGGCAGATGTTTTCGTTTGTGGGTCTGGTTTTGGGTTTAAGGGGGACATGCCTAGTGTTGGCCGCCCGGCCTGCTGCAGTATTTCTTTTTTCTTGTTCTCTTATGAGCGAGAGTCGTTGGTGTTGAGCAGGTTTTTGGCTTCAGCTCCCCTGGTGCCCTGGTGATGGACCAGGTGCTTCAACTCCCCTGGTGCCCTGGTGATGGACCAGGTGCTTCAACTCCCTCGGTGCCCTAGTGATGGACCAGGAGCTTCAACTCCCCTGGTGCCCTGGTGATGGACCAGGTGCTTCAACTCCCTCGGTGCCCTGGTGATGGACCAGATGCTTCAGCTCCCTCGGTGCCCTGGTGATGGACCAGGTGCTTCAACTCCCCTGGTGCCCTGGTGATGGACCAGGCGCTTCAACTCCCCTGGTGCCCTGGTGATGGACCAGGTGCTTCAACTCCCTCGGTGCCCTGGTGATGGACCAGGTGCTTCAACTCCCCTGGTGCCCTGGTGATGGACCAGGTGCTTCAACTCCCTCGGTGCCCTGGTGATGGACCAGGTGCTTCAACTCCCCTGGTGCCCTGGTGATGGACCAGGCGCTTCAACTCCATCGGTGCCCTGGTGATGGACCAGGTGCTTCAACTCCCTCGGTGCCCTAGTGATGGACCAGGAGCTTCAACTCCCCTGGTGCCCTGGTGACGGACCAGGCGCTTCAACTCCCTCGGTGCCCTGGTGATGGACCAGGTGCTTCAACTCCCTCGGTGCCCTAGTGATGGACCAGGAGCTTCAACTCCCCTGGTGCCCTGGTGATGGACCAGGTGCTTCAACTCCCTCGGTGCCCTAGTGATGGACCAGGAGCTTCAACTCCCCTGGTGCCCTGGTGATGGACCAGGTGCTTCAACTCCCCCGGAGCCCTGGTGATGGACCAGGTGCTTCAGTTCCCTCGGTGCCCTGATGATGGACCAGGTGCTTCAGCTCCCTCGGTGCCCTGGTGATGGACCAGGTGCTTCAACTCCCCCGGTGCCCTGGTGATGGACCACGTGCTTCAGCTCCCCCGGTGCCCTGGTGATGGACCAGGTGCTTCAGCTCCCTCGGTGCCCTGGTGATGGACCAGGAGCTTCAACTCCCTCGGTGACCTGATGATGGACCAGATGCTTCAACTCCCCTGGTGCCCTGGTGATGGACCAGGTGCTTCAACTCCCCTGGTGCCCTGGTGATGGACCAGGTGCTTCAACTCCCCTGGTGCCCTGGTGATGGACCAGGTGCTTCAACTCCCCTGGTGCCCTGGTGATGGACCAGGTGCTTCAGCTCCCTCGGTGCCCTGGTGATGGACCAGATGCTTCAACTCCCCTGGTGCCCTGGTGGTGGACCACGTGCTTCAACTCCCCCGGTGCCCTGTTGATGGACCAGATGCTTCAGCTCCCCTGGTGCCCTGGTGATGGACCAGATGCTTCAACTCCCTTGGTGCCCTGGTGATGGACCAGGAGCTTCAGCTCCTCTGGTGCCCTGTGATGGACCAGATGCTTCAACTCCCCTGGTGCCCTGGTGATGGACCGGATACTTCAACTCCCCTGGTGCCCTGGTGATGGACCAGGAGCTTCAGCTCCCCTGGTGCCCTGGTGATGGACCAGATGCTTCAGCTCCCCTGGTGCCCTGGTGATGGACCACGTGCTTCAACTCCCCCGCTCCCCTGGTGATGGACCAGATGCTTCAACTCCCCTGGTGCCCTGGTGATGGACCAGATGCTTCAACTCCCCTGGTGCCCTGGTGATGGACCAGATGCTTCAACTCCCTTGGTGCCCTGGTGATGGACCAGGAGCTTCAGCTCCCCTGGTGCCCTGGTGATGGACCAGATACTTCAACTCCCCTGGTGCCCTGGTGATGGACCAGGAGCTTCAGCTCCCCTGGTGCCCTGGTGATGGACCAGATGCTTCAACTCCCCTGGTGCCCTGGTGATGGACCACGTGCTTCAACTCCCCTGGTGCCCTGGTGATGGACCAGATGCTTCAACTCCCCTGGTGCCCTGGTGATGGACCAGATGCTTCAACTCCCTCGGTGCCCTGGTGATGGACCAGATGCTTCAACTCCCCTGGTGCCCTGGTGATGGACCAGATGCTTCAACTCCCCTGGTGCCCTGGTGATGGACCAGATGCTTCAACTCCCTTGGTGCCCTGGTGATGGACCAGGAGCTTCAGCTCCCCTGGTGCCCTGGTGATGGACCAGATGCTTCAACTCCCCTGGTGCCCTGGTGATGGACCAGATACTTCAACTCCCCTGGTGCCCTGGTGATGGACCAGGAGCTTCAGCTCCCCTGGTGCCCTGGTGATGGACCAGATGCTTCGACTCCCCTGGTGCCCTGGTGATGGACCACGTGCTTCAACTCCCCTGGTGCCCTGGTGATGGACCAGATGCTTCAACTCCCCTGGTGCCCTGGTGATGGACCAGATGCTTCAACTCCCTCGGTGCCCTGGTGATGGACCAGGTGCTTCAACTCCCCCGGTGCCCTGGTGATGGACCAGGTGCTTCAGCTCCCCTGGTGCCCTGGTGATGGACCAGGTGCTTCAGCTCCCTTGGTGCCCTAGTGATGGAGCAGGTGCTTCAGCTCCCCTGGTGCCCTGGTGATGGACCAGATGCTTCAACTCCCCTGGTACCCTGGTGATGGACCAGATGCTTCAACTCCCCTGGTGCCCTGGTGATGGACCACGTGCTCAGCACTCTCGGTGCCCTGGTGATGGACCAGGTGCTTCAACTCCCCAGGTGCCCTAGTGATGGACAAGGTGCTTCAGTTCCCTCGGTGCCCTTGTGATGGACCAGGTGCTTCAGCTCCTTCGCTGCCCTGGTGATGAACCAGGTGCTTCAGCCTTAAGCCATCCACAAACAACAAAATACCTTTCATTAGTGGACTTCTAGAGGAGTCAAATTCACTGTTTGCAGCCTTCACAGAGACCCACGCAAAAGATTACTTTGAGAGTGAAATATGGATACCTGGATACAACCTTTTCAAATGAGACAGAAAGAACAGGCAACAAGGGGAAGGGGGGCCGGTTGGCCTGTACGTCAAAGAGTCGCTCATTTGCACAGAGATACTGAACACCACAAATGATGTAGTTGAAGTTCTGACAATAAAAATCGAGAACCAAAACTTAGTCATTGTACTTGTATATAAGCCACCGGATGCAACTTCCCAACAGTTCAAAGAACAACTGTCAAAAATCGACTTCTGTCTGGACAACTTTCCAGCCCCATCCCCAAACATCTTGCTGCTTGGTGACTTCAATCTAAGACACACAAAATGGTAGATTATAGCAAATAATGTCGTAGCAGAAATAATCCCTGGAGGCAGCTCAGATGAAAGGTAACACACACAGGAGCTGCTGAATTTCTGCGGCAAACACACCCTAAGTCAGCAGGTAGTGGAGTCAACATGACTGGAGAACACACTGGACCTTATTTTCACAAATAATGAGGACCTGGTAAGGAATATAACAATATCAAAAACAACAAATTCTGATCACAATCTAATCGAAGTCCAGACTTGCATGCACAGAAGTCCTAATCGGCAAGATGCATACAGTTACAAGGGCACCTTTACCAAATTCAACTTCAACAACAAGAACATCATCTGGGATCAGGTAAACTATGCCCAAAATGAAACATGCTGGGAGGATATCTTAAATTTCATGAACCCGAACCACTGCCTCGAAAAGATCACCCTCTTGGTAGCTGAAGTATGTTCAAAGTATATTCCTATAAGACAAAAGAAAAGAAGAAGTAAACTGGAGAGAGAGAGATGCTCCCTCTACAGGAGAAGACGAAGAATCATTGAGCTCCTCAAGAATGCCAGATTATCTGATACACGGAAGGTAGTGCTAACCAGAGAAGCGGAAAATATTGAGCTGAAGTTAAAGAACTCATACAGGATCCAGGAGAGACAAGAGGAGCTAAAAGCGATTAATGAAATTGAAAGAAATTCGAAATACTTCTTTTCATACGCCAAAAACAAGTCAAAAACCACTTCTAGTATAGGGCCCCTGCTCACACAAGACGGATCCTACACTGACGACAACAAAGAAATGAACGAGATACTGAAATTGCAGTATGACTCAGTGTTCAGCGAGCCACTAACCAGTTTAAAGATAGATGATCCAAACAATTTTTTCATGAAGGAGCCTCAAAACCCTGCCAATGTAGGCCAGATTTATGACATAACTCTAACTCCACTAGACTTTGAGAAAGCCATCGACCACATGCCCATGCACTCAGCCCCAGGCCCAGACTCGTGAAACTCGGTGTTCATTAAAAACTGCAAGAAACCCCTCTCACGGGCACTAAGTATGTTATGGAGAAGGAGCTTAGACATAGGCGAGATTCCACAGTCACTAAAAACAACAGATATAGCCCCACTCCATAAAGGTGGCAGCAAAGCAGTAGCTAAGAACTATAGACCAATAGCTTTAACGTCCCACATCATAAAAATCTTTGAAAGAGTTCTAAGAAGCAGGATAGCAAACCATCTGGACTTCCAAAAATTTCACAACCCAGGGCAACATGGTTTCAGAGCGGGTCGCTCCTGCCTTTCGCAACTGCTTGACCACTATGATATGGTCCTAGATGCACTGGAAAACAAACAAAATGCGGATGTAGTATACACAGACTTTGCAAAAGCCTTTGACAAGTGCGACCATGGTGTAATAGCACACAAAATGCGTGCTAAAGGGATAACCGGCAAAGTAGGCAGATGGATCTTCAACTTTCTAACCAATTGCACACAGAGAGTAGTGGTAAACAGAGTTAAATCAGATGCTGCCATAGTGAAGAGCTCTGTCCCACAAGGCACAGTACTCGCACCTATCCTGTTCCTTATTCTCATATCAGACATAGACAGAGATGTAAACCACAGCGCTGTATCATCTTTTGTAGACGATACTAGGATCTGCATGAGAGTGTCATCCATTGAGGACACTGTTAACCTCCAAGAAGATGTAAACCAAGTTTTCCAATGGGCAACAGAGAACAATATGATGTTCAATGAAGACAAATTCCAACTACTCCGTTATGGAAAACTGAAGGAAATAATAATTAGAACTGAGTATACTACAAACTCCAATCACACAATAGAGAGGAAAAGTAATGTGAGAGACCTGGGAGTGGTAATGTCAGAGGATCTCACCTTCAAGGACCACAACAATGCCACTATCACATCTGTTATTAAACTGATAGGATGGATAATGAGAACATTCAAGACAAGAAATGCTAAGCCAATGATGATCCTTTTTAAATCAGTTATTCTTTCTAGGCTGGAATACTGCTGTACATTAACATCCCCATTCAGGGCAGGTGAAATTGCAGAGCTGGAGAATGTACAGAGAACCTTTACTGCACGTATAAGTTCCATCAAACACCTTGACTACTGGGAGCGCCTGTAAACACTTGATTTGTACTCACTAGAGCGCAGGCGAGAGAGATATATCGTAATCTACACCTGGAAGATTCTGGAGGGACTGGTACCTAATATGCACACAGCAATCACTCCATACGAAAGCAAAAGACTTGCCAGGCTATGCAACGTACCCCCAGTGAAAAGTAGGGGCGTCACTGGTACACTAAGAGAAAACACAATAAGTGTCCGGGGCCCAAGACTGTTCAACAGCCTCCCACCAGCCATAAGGGGCATTACGGGAAGACCCCTGGTTGTCTTCAAGAGGGAGCTGGGCAGATACCTAAAGACGGTGCCGGATCAGCCGGGCTGTGGTTCGTACGTTGGATTACGTGCGGCCAGCAGTAACAGCCTCGTTGATCAGGCCCTTATCCACCGGGAGGCCTGGTCGTGGACCGGTCCGCGGGGACGTTGATCCCCGGAATTCCCTCCAGGTAGACTCCAGGTAGGTAGGTGGTGCCCTGGTGATGGACCAGGTGCTTCAGCTTCCTTAGTGCCCTAGTCATAGAGCAGGTGCTTCAGTCTCCTCGATGCCGTGGCGATGGGCAAGGTGCTTCAGCTCCCTCGGTGCACTGGTTTTACACTCACTTGGCAGGACGGTAATACCTCCCTGGGCGGCTGCTGTCCACCAACCTACCTACCTGCCTCGGTGGGATACGGCCGGTTTGTTGAAAGAAGAAGAATATATATATATATATATATATATATATATATATATATATATATATATATATATATATATATATATATATATATATATATATATATATATATATATATATATATATATATATATATATATATATATATATACATACATACATACAGGGTTTCTACAAAACACTTTCTGACTTCAAACAGGTATAACATGTAACTTTATTGTAATAATCATTCACAGTTAGTATCGTCAGATGCAGGATTTCATTCAGTTTCATGTGGTATAGGGTAGCATTAAAGGCACTCAATGTGCACCCCTCTGGTTGCTCAGCAAACATCGATGTGATAGTCCAGTTCGGTCCAGACGCTCTGCAGTATATCTGGTGCTATCATGTGAACTGCATGATAACTCCAGATATGCTGGAGGGCATTCTATAAATTTTACTGTTTGAGTTCGATATAAATAACTCATTGCCTTTCCCAAATGTTTTAATTATTAAGAGTAACGAACTCTGTATAGCCCTTGTGGCGTTCCGCTTCTTTTTGATTATAATAATAATAATAATTAAAAGTAACGATGATTTTAAATTTAAAACTTACAGAAAACCTACAAATAACTGTTCCTATGTACACTATTATTCTTCCCATCAAGATAGAGTTAAACTGTCTGTTTTCTCATCAATGTTTTTGAGAGCTTTACGAATTTGTAGTCCAGAGTTCATAGATGAAGAAATATCCAAAATTTATGAAATAGCTAATGATCTAAAATACCCAAGAAACGTAATTGATAAATCTTTTAAAGTTGCTAGAAATACTTTTACAATCCAAAAAGGGACAACCAGCCTTATTCAACTAAAAATATGTTGGTTCTCCCTTACCATGAAAACTTGGTTGATATGCCTTCTCTTCTTAAGACTTTTAATATTAAAGTTGTATTTAAAAAAGAAAATTGATGAAGAATTCCCCCTAGAATGCTGACGGATGTATCTATAAGATTGCTTGTAAAATTGGCGATAAAGTTTATTATGGTCAAACTGGTAAAGTTCTCGAACTAAGATTAAAACAACATAAATATAGCATTACAACTGGACAAGATTCCAATGCTCTATTTATTCATGTAAGAGATTTTAACAATCCATGGTCGACAGGAATATAATTGAATCTTGTTTCATAAAAAGCAGTTTTGACAATAATATGAATATTTCTTGTGGTATATATAAATTGGATTCATTTATAATTTATATATATATATATATATATATATATATATATATATATATATATATATATATATATATATATATATATATACTTTCATCATCATTCAACACTTTCACCTCACTCACACATAATCACTGTTTTTGCTGTTGGACCGCCAACCGAGGGCATACCTAAGTGTGGGAGCTCCTAAGCTAATTTCATTCTCATCCCTGTTTGGTGTACTAGCCTCACGAGCACCATTTATATATTATTGTAACCACGAACGAATGGTATTGATCAATAACAACACTGCGCTAGCAGTGTGGTGGTATGATTATGGAACAATGCATTCTCTAATTATCAAGAAAAACTTTGTAGAAGGAAACGAAAAATTATATTGAAAAATGTACCAAAAATGGGAAAGTCTATCCTCATTAAATCTGAAAATTCTATAAAGTCCTATAAGAATAAACACGTGATTTTTATTGTTTTAAGAACATCCGATTTGATAAAAAATTGAGAATTGTAACCCACACAGCACAAAATCAATTGAAAAATACTTCAGATTAAGATACATCAACGTTGAGGATCTGAAGCCGACCAGAAAAAGAATTCTTTATTTCTTGGACAAATAATGTAGACTCTGAGGTGTTTATTTCTGTCTCTCAGCGTTTATATGCTGAGAGTTTGTTTTAAAACCTGTTTGACTGATTGTGTTCTTGTCTAGTGGTGACAAGGTAACCATGTAGACGTAATGACCCTCGTGTAGTGGTGACAAGGTTACCATGTAGACGTAATGACCCTCGTGTAGTGGTGACAAGGTTACCATGTAGACATAATGACCCTCGTGTAGTGGTGACAAGGTTACCATGTAGACATTATGACCCTCGTGTAGTGGTGACAAGGTTACCATGCAGACATTAGGACCCTAGTCTAGTGGTGACAAGATTACCATGTAGACATAATGACCCTAGTCTAGTGATGACAAGGTTACCATGTAGACGTAATGACCCTCGTGTAGTGGTGACAAGGTTACCATGTAGACGTAATGACCCTCGTGTAGTGGTGACAAGGTTACCATGTAGACGTAATGACCCTCGTGTAGTGGTGACAAGGTTACCATGTAGACGTAATGACCCTCGTGTAGTTTACCTGGAGTTTACCTGGAGAGAGTTCCGGGGGTCAACGCCCCCGCGGCCAGGTCTGTGACCAGGCCTCCTGGTGGATCAGAGCCTGATCAACCAGGCTGTTGCTGCTGGCTGCACGCAAACCAACGTACGAGCCACAGCCCGGCTGGTCAGGAACCGACTTTAGGTGCTTGTCCAGTGCCAGCTTGAAGACTGCCAGGGGTCTGTTGGTAATCCCCCTTATGTATGCTGGGAGGCAGTTGAACAGTCTCGGGCCCCTGACACTTACTGTATGGTCTCTTAACGTGCTAGTGACACCCCTACTTTTCATTGGGGGGATGTTGCATCGTCTGCCAAGTCTTTTGCTTTCGTAGTGAGTGATTTTCGTGTGCAAGTTCGGTACTAGTCCCTCTAGGATTTTCCAGGTGTATATAATCATGTATCTCTCCCGCCTGCGTTCCAGGGAATACAGGTTCAGGAACCTCAAGCACTCCCAGTAATTGAGGTGTTTTATCTCCGTTATGCGCGCCGTGAAGGTTCTCTGTACATTTTCTAGGTCAGCAATTTCACCTGCCTTGAAAGGTGCTGTTAGTGTGCAGCAATATTCCAGCCTAGATAGAACAAGTGACCTGAATGACCCTAGTCTAGTGATGACAAGGTTACCATGCAGACATTAGGACTCTAGTCTAGTGGTGACAAGATTACCATGTAGACATAATGACCCTAGTCTAGTGATGACAAGGTTACCATGTAGACGTAATGACCCTCGTGTAGTGATAAGATAAGATAAGATAAGATTTCGTTCGGATTTTTAACCCCGGAGGGTTAGCCACCCAGGATAACCCAAGAAAGTCAGTGCGTCATCGAGGACTAACTTATTTCCATTGGGGTCCTTAATCTTGTCCCCCAGGATGCGACCCACACCAGTCGACTAACACCCAGGTACCTATTTGCTGCTAGGTGAACAGGACAACAGGTGTAAGGAAACGTGTCAAATGTTTCCACCCGCCGGGAATCGAACCCGGGCCCTCCGTGTGTGAAGCGGGAGCTTTAGCCACCAGACCACCGGTTACATGTAGATATAATGACCTTCCTGTAGTGGTGACAAGGTTACCATGTAGACATAATGACCCTCGTGTAGTGATGACAAGGTTACATGTAGACATAATGACCCTCGTGTAGTGATGACAAGGTTACCATGTAGACATAATGACCCTCGTGTAGTGGTGACAAGGTTACCATGTAGACATAGTGACCCTCGTGTAGTGATGACAAGGTTACATGTAGACATAATGACCCTCGTGTAGTGGTGACAAGGTTACCATGTAGACATAATGACCCTCGTGTAGTGGTGACAAGGTTACCTTGTAGACGTAATGACCCTCGTGTAGTGGTGACAAGTTTACCATGTAGACATAATGACCCTCGTGTAGTGGTGACAAGGTTACCATGGAGACATAATGACCCTCGTGTAGTGGTGACAAGGTTACCTTGTAGACGTAATGACCCTCGTGTAGTGGTGACAAGTTTACCATGTAGGCATAATGACCCTCGTGTAGTGGTGACAAGGTTACCATGTAGACATAATGACCCTCGTGTAGTGGTGACAAGGTTACCATGTAGACATAATGACCCTCGTGTAGTGGTGACAAAGTTACATGTAGACATAATGACCCTCGTGTAGTGGTGACAAGGTTACATGTAGACATAATGACTCTCGTGTAGTGGTGACAAGGTTACCATGTAGACATAATGACCCTCGTGTAGTGGTGACAAGGTTACATGTAGACATAATGACTCTCGTGTAGTGGTGACAAGGTTACCATGTAGACATAATGACCCTCGTGTAGTGGTGACAAGGTTACATGTAGACATAATGACTCTCGTGTAGTGGTGACAAGGTTACCATGTAGACATAATGACCCTCGTGTAGTGGTGACAAGGTTACCATGTAGACATAGTGACTCTCGTGTAGTGATGACAAGGTTACATGTAGACATAATGACCCTCGTGTAGTGATGACAAGGTTACATGTAGACATAATGACCCTCGTGTAGTGGTGACAAGGTTACCATGTAGACATAATGACCCTCGTGTAGTGGTGACAAGGTTACCTTGTAGACGTAATGACCCTCGTGTAGTGGTGACAAGTTTACCATGTAGACATAATTACCCTCGTGTAGTGGTGACAAGGTTACCATGTAGACATAATGACCCTCGTGTAGTGGTGACAAGGTTACATGTAGACATAATGACCTTCGTGTAGTGGTGACAAGGTTACCATGTAGACATAGTGACCCTCGTGTAGTGATGACAAGGTTACATGTAGACATAATGACCCTCGTGTAGTGGTGACAAGGTTACCATGTAGACATAGTGACCCTCGTGTAGTGATGACAAGGTTAAATGTAGACATAATGACCCTCGTGTAGTGGTGACAAGGTTACCATGTAGACATAATGACCCTCGTGTAGTGGTGACAAGGTTACCTTGTAGACGTAATGACCCTCGTGTAGTGGTGACAAGTTTACCATGTAGACATAATGACCCTCGTGTAGTGGTGACAAGGTTACCATGTAGACATAATGACCCTCGTGTAGTGGTGACAAGATTACCATGTAGATATAATGACCCTCGTGTAGTGGTGACAAGGTTACATGTAGACATAATGACCTTCGTGTAGTGGTGACAAGGTTACCTTGTAGACGTAATGACAATCGTGTAGTGGTGACAAGTTTACCATGTAGACATAATGACCCTCGTGTAGTGGTGACAAGGTTACCATGTAGACATAATGACCCTCGT
Source organism: Cherax quadricarinatus (assembly GCF_038502225.1). NCBI lineage: Eukaryota > Metazoa > Arthropoda > Malacostraca > Decapoda > Parastacidae > Cherax > Cherax quadricarinatus. The sequence continues at coordinate 42,296,276 of NC_091313.1, forward strand.
GTAGTGGTGACTAGGTTACATGTAGACATAATGACCTTCGTGTAGTGGTGACAAGGTTACCATGTAGACATAATGACCCTCGTGTAGTGGTGACAAGGTTACCATGTAGACATAATGACCCTCGTGTAGTGGTGACAAGGTTACATGTAGACATAATGACCCTCGTGTAGTGGTGACAAAGTTACATGTAGACATAATGACCCTCGTGTAGTCGATAAGCTTAATTTAAACACTATTAACATACCAACCTCCATCACATGCCAAACAATTTATTTAATTAAATTGGCAAAGTAAAACTGACACAGCTACAGTGAGTGACAAGTTGAAAGTCTGAAGCAGAACAAAACACGTCTTCTTCAATAATTCATCTAATTCCAAACGATTCATTTTTTTTAACAATTTCGGCAAAATTTTAAATTTGCACCTATTAACATTAAACCAGTGAGATATCAGCATTATGGGATATATATTTAACTGTTTTACGACGTCAATAAATTTTCCTGCACGACTACTGTAGTCTTAAAATGCATCAGCTATTAAATATTGAAGCCATTTACAAGAGAAGAACTGGAACTACATTCTTGAATGTCACTTTCCTCCCTCGTCCAATTACGTTTAGCGGGTTAACCGAGCCATTCCAGGATGCTGGAAGTGGGTTCAGCAAGTGCGGTCACAGGACACTTGCACACGCCAATGGTTCTAAGACTCGTCCCAGTGACCGTTCATAAGTGTGGAAATTTTGGGAGCATTGGTTAAGACTTTCACGAATTATGAGCAAAATAATAACGAAAATTTGGAGGAAGAGAAGAAAAAAGAAAAGATTTCAGGCAACTCATAAAAGTCCCCCTTCGGAGATACCTAATAATAACTTTACCTTTGATATACCTTTGAAGAATTTCGAGAGTTTCTCTACTCTCTGAGCTCAGCCATGGGCCAGGCTCGTTTGGTGTTTGCCTGGTCAACCAGGCTGTTGCTGCTGGAGGCCCGCTGCGACACATATCCTTTACAGCCTGGTTGATCTGGCACCTGGTGAAGATACTTGTCCAGTTTCCTCTTGAAGGTTTCTATACTTGTTCCAGTCGTGTTTCTGATATCTTCTAGTAACATGTTGAATAGCCTGGGATCCCGGATGTTGATACAGTGCTCCCTTATTGTTTTCATTTTCCCTCGCACAGTTATTCGAGACACGAATCCTCGTTTTCCATAAACGAATAATGAAAAGTGCGGCATTAAGTTGATAATGAAGGTAAATATTAGTGTTGAATATTTGAAGGAAATCAGAGGAGGCATTCAGAAGTCATATTGAAACTAATATCCAAATTTGATCAATGAATGGTTAATTAGGGCATTCAAAGTCCAAATCTAATTTATGTCTTTCAGAAGCAGCAAAGAGACCAATATCCTAAAATATACAAATACATTAAGATTGAAACAGGTCAGATGTTACATTATCAAGGTTGAAGCTAATTAGGTAGGACAAATCTGTCTCTAAGACTGACAATCTTTTAAGAAATTAAGTAGAATAAGTAATAATTACGAAAGGAAGTAAGTCAGCAAGTAACAATTTTTCTGAAGCTTAGTGCACGTAACACGCAGATTTTTAACAATGCTTTGAAGGCACATAAATGTTGTAAGCACAGGTAAATTATGTTAATTTAACGTGGGATAACCAAATACAGTCAAACACTGTGACTTATTTCTGATCAGAAGAGATATTTTCCATTTATTTCGCATTAACCGATTTGAATAATAAAATTAGCATATTACAACTTAAATCAGCATTAAAAGTTTAAGGTGGACCAGAAGATGTATATTCCAGTTATTAAAATAACTAGCAAAATTTGTACCTACACAGCCTAAACTCATGAAATGTTTCATTCATTTCGTAAGATACATCACCCATTGAAGACTCATACCGTTCACAAATGTTATATTTTAATCATGGGAAAGCGCTAAATGCCTGAGGGTCATAGAGGGCCTGTAGATTGGAGGGCTTGAAAACTCCATCAGAACAAGGGAAAGATAAGTCCTGTTCCTTGGATCAAGAGTCCCTTATTAGCATCTTGGCAAAATAATGCAATAATGTTAAATAATACTTTTGAAATTAGAAGTAGCAAAATAGCTCCTACATACTCCATCAAATATGCCAATTTTCTTCTAAGTAGGAAACACGAATGTTAAAATTTTGAAGCCGATCAGAGGAGCCTATCTCTACCTATCACATGGAAACCAAATTTGGGAATGACCTATACAAGATTGTGCACTGGGCACTAATACGTACAGAGGTAGCAATTCAAGGCCTGTTGAACCTAGCTATGCAAAGTCAGCAATATAGCGAACATTCTGGCAAGACAACGGCAAGGCAAACACAGAGGGGGAGGGGGAGGGGTGGGGGCAGTGGTGGGGGCAGGGGAGGGGGTGAGGTGGAGGCTGTAGTTTTTCTTTACCCTTATATTCCTTCGCCACTGTGTGCAGTATTTACACGAATAAATTAGTAGTATAACGATAAAATAGAGGAAAGAGCCACTCAGAGTAGGAGTGGACTGGACCAGAGTAAGAGAGAGTCTGCCTCACAGCCAGGCAGGCAGGTGTGACGTCACCTTGGCTGAGAAGCTGGCTCTCACCTTATTGGTGAATTGAACTGGACAAATAATAGAGCAGTGGGGCCCCATAACTGTTATATTTTGAACTGTTAGTTCGCTGGACGAGAGAGCATGCCAGTGGGTGTGTCGAATAACTGGAACAGACTTGGCACAAGACATAAGCTCCCGTACATGTTAACAGTCCTCTGAATCTTGCCAGAAATATATTACACCAGCGTTGAAAATTTTAACCTGATCGAATAAGACATTCTCGAGTAATAAAAGAAAATCTGTGAGAAATTAAACAAAAACGTTACTGAGAATGTTGTGCAAATATGATTATTTGTCAGAAATTCAAATTGATAAAAGTGGCAAAAAAAAAAAAAATATATATATAAATTGCCATTCACACAACCAAAAATCAATGCAATTAAGTAACAGAAATTAAAATTCATCAGCAATCAGGGTTTGAAGCTGGTCAAGAGGAGCTTTCTCAAGTTGTTCCATGGGAAACAATTTGCCTAATAAAACTGGAATATTTAAGTTTACACAAATCAACAAGTGACAGATTTATTTTTAATAAAGCCCACTAATGGTAAAAGTTTGAAGCCGAGCAGAAACAGCATTCTCCAATATTTGATTTTATTCCTACGATTCCAAGATTTTTTAATAATTACGATGAAATTTTAAGATTGTGTCTACTATGACTGAACTTATGGGACATTATCCTTATAGAATACATCGTCAATAATATTTTGAAGCCAGTCTGAAGGAAGAAAAAATTATCACAATTTTTTTTAAGACACTGGCCGTCTCCTACCGAGGTAGAACGACCAGAAAAAGAAGAAACACTTTGACCATCACTCACTCCATTCACCCTCTTGCCAGAGGCTTGATGAAATCAGAGCTCAGATACCCCCTCCCAAACTGCAATATCCTCACCCATCCTTCAGAATGTGGTCACTGTACTTACTACCGTCAGGACACTAAGTCTAGCAAACGGGTTTATCTGAAGTCTAGCAAACGGGTTTATCTGAGTTTGAGGTAATCAGTCCCTCAGCCTTGAGTCGATGTCATCAGTCCATCAATCTTGAAAAGAATACAGCATATGTGCGAAGAAGTCGCTTATATACTGTAGGCAGATGTGCAGCAGTGGTAGGTGGTATCACATTTGATGAATGTCAAATGTGATACCTCAAATTCCTCCTGTTCTTCACCATTCTCCTTTGCATGCACTGATGAAGCCACTGTGTGGCGAAACGTTTCCTCATTAGAAATACCCAAATGTTGCACATGTGTCTAATTTATCAACTTGTCGGTTCTCTGAACCATTCATCTACACCCTTATTTTAATTCACATAATCATTGAATTTATACATTTATATTTCCTTTTCTTCCATCCATAAATTATCATTCAACATTATTACTACTCCTTCCTTAAGATTAATTTTCTCAGAGACACCTGACTTAATCCCATTTATTTCTCCCCACTGATAATCTCCTGCTGCCTTCAGTTTAGTTTTTCTTAGAGCGAGAATATCCAACTTCTTTTCAGTCATAACATTCAGTCATTTATTAATACTGGAGAAGGTTTATAGAGGAAGAATTGTTCTCTACTTCCCCCGTAGAGTTGGAAGATAAAAATAAGAACAAGAACTATAAAGAACACAGAAGAAAACTCATATATGTACATGTATGTACATGTATACTCATACACGTACTTGTATGTACATGCATGTGTCAGCATAGTTGCTGATCCCTGTATTCCCTGTATTATATAGCATAGCATATTAGTATCCTCCATGTGCTTTAGACACGAGATCCCTCGTAGGCCTTTGGCTTGGAGTGACGTCATGGGCATACACATGGGCAGTGATCCCTTTGTCCCGCCCTCACTCAGCGGCAGACCGTCTAGGCGTAAACAGGCTAGGTAACTGTGGCTCCATCTCCCATCTCAGTCTGACAATATATCTACCATCCTACAAGTGTGTCTACTTTCAACCTGTGATATCTCCATTCAAGAACCCTTACGATAAATGGTGACAGCGGTGAGCCTGTAATTCTGACGATTACAGCGATTTCTGGAGATAAAGTTGTCGACCAGCAAGACGGCCATTTCGTGTTACCAGTAGGCCTACCGAGGTTCACCCCATCCAGCTACCTCAAGCCAGCTACTCTACCAGCTTCTACATTATTCACTGGTCAGTCTCTTTGTATTAGTGTTTCCTGCTTTTTTGCATTACTCCCGAGGGGTTGACCCGAGTTTGCAAAATAAGCCAGCTTCCAGTCTGTGGTGGGGGAGTCAGAACACCCGAGTCCAGTCCAGCCTAGCCTACTCCATCCAATTATTTTGCCTGCCAAGCCAGCTTCCACCCCTGCTGTGCTCATCGTGTGAAGTTATCAAGCTATTCTGTGTGAAGGGTTAAGATAAGCCAGCTAGCAACTAACCCAGGTGTCTTACCCCAGTACTCAGGCAAGCCACGTGACTAGTCTTCATCGCTTGTGATTCAAGTTCCAAGCATTCTGAGTGCTCCTTCTCATCCTTGTGGTGTTGTAGTATTTCGTGGGTTTCTCCTAAGCCAGCCGGCTTAGAATTATCTTCGCGGCAGTGTGGGTTTTCTCAGTGAGGCTTACGACGTTCAACCCATAAGCCCAGCCACTCACGATCACGTGTGTCGCACCATTGCCGGTCTCAGACGCCTCGCTCAGCCATTACCCACAAACCCAACTACAGTCGGCCATTACAACTCACCTACCTCATCAGTGTTTTGGTGCACTGCTAAGGGTTGTAGCACCATATTTTAAGGACCACATAGGGGGTCAAGAGCTAGAGAGTGGCGCGCCATCTTTAAAAGCCTCCTATGTGTTGTCTCTCGCCGATTTAAGCGCAATTCTACGATCATCTGTGCAGAGGACAGCAGCAAGACGATATAAACAATCCATCAATCTCATTTTTTTCAAGTGTTACAGCTATAATATTTTTTTTTAGAGACATTTGCGAGTGTTGAGACATTTCTTTTGTGTTCCCAGTGAATTTTTCTCTTAGTGACATTCAGTGACTCTTGATCAGACTCAGTGTTTATCATGTACTGATTGCATAAATTTCTTTTAATCTCCTTAATTCAGTGTTAATTTTCGTGCATTATTTTATATCTGTTGTGTTGTGTTTCTTTTTATACACACTTGAAGTAAGTACTTAGTGTTTCCTTTGTTGTGTGTGCAACATATGAGCAGTATAGAACTTGTGTTTAAACTTCAGAATTCCAGTGAATTAACTCAGTAAATTTTTCACCTCATATTCTGCATCACAACTCAGTGTTGTCTGTTATTTTTTTTTCTTCCTAGCAATTGTGTATTTTTGTTTGTTCCCTGTGTGTTGAACATTCTTGTGTTCATATTTTTCCATTCAGCCAGTGTTTAATTTGTCTTATTTCCACAGACAATAGTGCCATTTTTAAAGCTCCAGCAAGAAATCTGTTTACAAAATTTTTTTAAAACATCAAGTTTCATTGCAAGAAAATTCTAGTACTGAGTTTATGTTGATGTTTTGTGCTCTGCATCACTGTAAGTGTTGTATTTCTTTTTGTTGTGTGTTTTAGCACCTATTATTTTTCATATTTTATTGAACAAATTCACTCTTAGTGCAATTTTTAAGTTCTCCTTTTAAAGTAAATTGTTCTTTTGCTTGTTGTTTAAGTGCAGTTAAGAGTTAAAGTGTTCATTCCTTGATATATTTCTTTTCTTGTGTGTTATAATTTTTATTATTGCACATAGACTCATTTTGCAATAATTCTTGTGCAAATATTGTGTTGCTATTAAAGTTTTTCTTGCAGAAAATTTTATGCAGTGTTGTGCAATACAGTTTATTACAGTGCAGTTTCTTATGCTCTGTTCTGTGCATAGTATTTTATTCTGTCTGTCATTTTAATTTTTATTTCAGCGAATTGTGTGTTTGTTTTAATTTTTGCACAAGTTTATTGAGTCCATTTTATCATTTTATTGTGTATTTCCTTGTTGCATTGAAAGTAAAGACAACTCACTGTGCCATTTATTCAATTTAAAGTAAAAGTTGAGCATATTAGATTTGAGCAAAGTACAAGTTCTCTTGATTTTCAGTGTTTGTTAAGTTGCATATTATTCTTGTGTGAGTTCTTTGCTTACTGTGTAACTTGTCAATTTTTAATTACTTATGCAGAATAGTTAAGCATTTTCTTCCATTTAAGCTTATTGTGTCATTCTCTCCATTTTTCTTGACTTATGCCCTTCAGTATTTTCACTGAGAAGATGTCCCAGTCACTTTTGAACGTTCACTTAGTGTATCATTCCAGTCAAAGTCAATATGAATCAGTCCACAGTACCAACATTCCCTTACTGACTGAAAGACAATATCTAGCCCTTGAGCAATGTGTTTGTTCTCACAGCTTGTATCTGAGATTTGTTAAAGTGCTGCTAAATGTGAAGTTCAGATTAAGTTCCTATAGATCCACGAATTACTTATTAACGTAGCCGAGCGGTCAGGCACTAGTAATTCTGTCATTCCCATCTGTGTTCCACCTATACCTTCAGACTTGCAGGATAGTGTTCCGTTGCCTCAAGTGTCCGGGGACACTCAGACTGCCTTGAGTGCACAGCCTATCCCTGCAATGACTGCTAGTTCGAGTAGTAGTTTCTCCACAGGGGATGCCTTGTCAGAAAACGATTACTTGCAACTAGTAATGCCATCTCTTGTTGATGTGACATGCTGTCTGCAGAAAGACGTCTCTGTTACAGCTAGTGTTCTCACTAGAGTGTCTGTTGTTGTTCCTAATGTTCCAGATGGTGATCCCATCCTAGTTGACAGTAATCAGTGCATTGTAAGAAGTTATTTCTCGAGTAACTTTCACATGTTAACGTTTGTAAGTGTAGTTTCTTTATAGCTGATACCTCGTGTCACTGTGTGCGACTCAGATTGAATATCAGCATTGTTCACCGTGTTCATTTCTTTCTCCTGTGCTTGCAGTTGAGATAGTAGATTCGTTCTCCCTTGCTCATATTGCGTGTTATAGCGTTAATTTTTTCAACCGGGGGGAGTCATCCACTCCACCGAGTTTGTTCTTTCCTCCAGTAAGGAAGAACTGTTACCTTTATTCCAGAACAAACAGCCTACTGGAAGGTTAGCCAGATGGACCTTGACTATCCAAGAGTTCAATCCCACTTTTGAAAATTTACCTGGCAAGTCAAATGTAGTCGCAGATGCTTTATCGCGACAGGTTAGTGTAGTTACTGCAGATCCTCCATTTACTGTCGAGGTTGTCAGAAATTCCCAAAGAACCGATCCCTTGTGTTCTGGTGTGATTCGATTCCTGCTCCAGGAAGAGCTTATTCTTACTGTGAAGCCACCAGTACCCATTAGTGACTTTGTAATGAGCCAAGAATTACTGTATCGAATAGTCGAGTTGAGTACTCCTAGCAGACGAGTTAGTAATTCCACAGTCACTAGTGATTGTAGTTGTATCTTTTGTAGATACTCGTTCAGATCTCTCAGTCAAGGCATGTGTTAGCCATTGCAGAGGAATTCAATCCTCCCAGAGATGATAACCATTCTGCATACGTAAACCTCACCCTCGCAGAATTGGGTTTAAGTGTAAACAGCCTGCATAATTAGATGTCCGAGATGAATGAATTTGTCAACTGTGTGTTTTATTATTAGCTGATCAGTTTGTCAGAAATTTTCGTGTTCACGTTCCCTCCGTATTCTGAGAATTAACAGTCTAGATTTGAGTGCACCGAATCTGCCTTTCTGTTAAACACTTCTTTGTATATAATTATTCTTCCTCAGAATCCGTAGAGTGCATGAATACAGATCGATCGATCAATTCCATCCATATTGTATAATGATTTGTTCTTATAGTTTGTAATGATTACGTTAACACCCTCTATGTAATGTCCATTATGATACCATCCATTAGTTCTAAGATATATATGAATTTGTTATTGTATAGAATCAGCCCAGATCCGCCTGCCTGTTCAGCCTATAGATAGTAGTGTATGTCGGGACGACATACGTAACATGACCGAGCTGTCAGCATAGTTGCTGATCCCTGTATTCCCTGTATTATATAGCATAGCATATTAGTATCCTCCATGTGCTTTAGACACGAGATCCCTCGTAGGCCTTTGGCTTGGAGTGACGTCATGGGCATACACATGGGCAGTGATCCCTTTGTCCCGCCCTCACTCAGCGGCAGACCGTCTAGGCGTAAACAGGCTAGGTAACTGTGGCTCCATCTCCCATCTCAGTCTGACAATATATCTACCATCCTACAAGTGTGTCTACTTTCAACCTGTGATATCTCCATTCAAGAACCCTTACGATACATGTACTTGTACATACATGTACATGCATGTACTTGTACATACATGTACATGCATGTACTTGTACATACATGTACATGCATGTATATGTATTTGTAGTTCATACTACACACACATGTATGTATAGTATGAACTAAGTGTAAGTAGAAGTAGCAAGATGGAGGTGTCATCTTACGTGTTTATGAGACAGAAAGAAAAGAATCCAACATTCTTACCATTATGTAAAACAATTACAGGTTTCCGTTTCACACTGACAGGATGATAGTACCTCCCTGGTGGTACTATCATTAATATTTATTCAATAAAACTTGCAAACTGGAACTTATTCCACCCAAGAGCAGTGTGACTCTTGTGTTCAAGAAACCACAGCAGCAGCCACAACTTGCAGGTCGATCACATGAATCAGTGTCCAGTTATGGCACGAATTCCTTCACTTAGAAGTTCTTATTCATTTAACTTCATCAGTATTTTAAATGAGTACGTTTCACTCTCCAGGAGCTTTGTCAAGCTCTTGGGGAGAGAAACGTTGCCATAATAAAAATGTTGTATTAGTTGTATTATTAATTAACAGGTACAACAGCCTTTAAGAGTGAGGAGGAGCCAGATGTGTGGCGGAACAGCATGACGTAGGGGGTAAATACTGAAGACGTTCACAAAGTTAAGTTGAAATTTACTATACGTGATTTAACAGGAATAAAAAAAAAAGTACTGTTTTACACATAAAATGGTCATAGCTGCTCCTCCTACACATAAATTTCATGTAAAAACGAAAAAAAAAATCTCAGGCACCTCATAAAGGTCCGTCGTCTTCTGGGATATCTATTATTAATTAAATGGATTTCCGTCACGCATGATCCGAGGAAGGTATCCCCTGTGCCTCAGTGTATACCACTGTAACAGTTCTGAGTACGGTATACATTGATAAAGCAGTTTAATATTAACTTTGAAGATTTAAAGGATATCAGAAGTGTCGTTCACAAATCATGTGGGAAGAGGTATTCAAATGTATTCAATAAAAATGGTAAATTAGGACATATACAACCTTAATCAATAACCAATAACCTAAAATACACAAATACATTAAGCTTAAAGCCGCTTAAAGTTGCATTATAAAGTCATCAGTATTGAAAAGTCGAGGCTAAACAGTTGCGACACTCAAAAATTACCGCATGTACAGCAAATTGTGTCTTAATTGGCCAGAATCATTCCACACTTTTAACTAGGTAAGACTGACTAAATTAAAGGGTATCTTCCTTTATATTGAATGTGTCGTCATTATTATTTTGAAGCCTTCTGCTTTAATGCTGAAAAAGACAAAACAAGATCATCTGTAACAGTTACTTTGTCTCTACGCAAGTCCGGAAGGTGTCCCGCCTACCAGTGACTATGTCCTCGCCTGCTACACGTCCCTATCCACTGACGCCTATATAACCGCCAGTCTCCTTGCCTTTGCTCCAGATTCTCCACCACCACGATGCTGTGAACACTAACTCCAAGGCTGAGGGACTGATTACCTCATCTTTTGTATGTAGTTCTGTCTTCTAATTATGTCCTAGAATCTGTATTGATAAAGCCACTGGATGGCGAAACGTCTACAATAAAGATATCCAAATGTTGCACATGTGTCTTAACTTTCATACTGTCGGTATTTATTCCTTTCTTGTACATACCGGAAGGTGTTCCGGGGGTCAACGACCTCGCGGCCTGGTCCATGACCCGGCCTCACGGTCGATCAGGACATGATCAGTCAGGCTGTCACAGCCCGGCTGGTAAGGTAATAATAATCTTTATTTACTACAAGTACAATGTAGAACAATGGTTCACAGAACCGACACGTTGTTAAATTAGACACATGTGCAACTCTTGGGTATCTTTATTGAGGAAACGTTTCGCCACACAGTGGCTTCATCAGTCCATACAAAGGATAAACTTGAAGAACAGGAGGAGATTGAGGTAATCAGTCCCTCAACCTTGAGTTGATGTGGTCAGTCCATCAATTTTAAATAGAATACGGCATATGAGCGGAAAAGTGGCTTATAAACCGTAGGCAGGAGAGGTGCAGCAGTCATAGGTGGTGTCACATTTGTTCAATGTGGAAGTAGGTCGTGCCCAAGGGTTAGGCAAGCGAAGAATTCCCAAGTATTAAGATCCCAAGAAGTTGCAGTGTCTGACAGGATTGTAGATGAGTGGTTCAGAGAACCGACACCACCTACGACTGCTGCACCTCTCCTGCCTACGGTTTATAAGCCACTTCTCCGCTCATATGCCGTATTCTATTCAAGATTGATGGACTGACCACATCGACTCAAGGTTGAGGGACTGATTACCTCATTCTCCTCCTGTTCTTCAAGTTTAACCTTTATATGGACTGATGAAGCCACTGTGTGGCGAAACGTTTCCTCAATAAAGATACCCAAGAGTTGCACATGTGTCTAATTTTACAAGTACATGTACAAGGTATACAGTCCTAGCTGACGTCAATGAGATACTACTATATAGAAAGCTGCTTGTTATGCTGAACATGTCGGGCAAATTAGTTCAGTTTTGTCTCAGGATGCGACCCACACTAGTCGACTAACACCCAGGTACCCATTTTAAACTGATAGGTGAACAGGGACAGGGACAGCAGATGTCTTATGGAAACACGTATCTAATGTTTACCAGCCGTACCGTAGGGGATTCGTACTCCGGACCTCAGTGTGCGAGCAGAATGTGCTAGCAATCGAGCTACTGGCTTTTCAGTATGTATCGCAGGATCTCTTAGTCAGTGGTGTGTGGCTGACGAGACAGGTGATGCAACTGATAATGAAGGTGTCCTAAAGTACACACAAGTCTCACAAAGCAGAGTTGCTGTATACACCAGCATTGTAATGCTTTTGAGAAGTACAGTGATGCGGAAAGAAACACTGATTTTGACAATATTTACTTATTTCCAGTGCACCTTGCGCCTCAGGAACGTCTACAACTCCCGGCTGTTACCCAGTTCAGGAAAGAAATTACTATTTTTTATTTAACTAACTTGAGTATACCCGCAGTGCGGAGCTACTCTAAAATACACGAGAGATACATTTTGTGAGCAAAGCTAATGATGTTTCTCAGTCAAATTCCATCGCAGAGGATGGTTACTAAACGTGAAGGAAAATTAAATATATCAGTCACAGCTGGCAGGCATTACTAGCGCGATGAGAATATTGTGAGGTGTTCCATTATGGTTAAGAAGCTTCGTGAAGTTCGTAAGTTTAGTTAGACCCAAGTCAGAGTTGCTTGAGTGATAGTAATTCCCTCTAAATGGAAGACTTGATTATCTCAATGGATCAAGTTCCAAGATTCTGGAGATATTTTCAGATAATAAGTTTCGCTGATGCACCTCAAAGTTTATGTTATACGATTATATTGACTCCGAACTTTAAATTCACGTACATTATGAACTACAACACCAGGATGTGAGGTGCCATAATCAGTTTCAAGATATTCTGGGCAAAGATTAGTCTTTCCCAGACGAGTCCAAGGAACGCCCCACCTCCACCAGGAAGCTGCACCACATTACCACACCTTAGATGTGGCAGGTGATGTGTGTTACTTCGCATCACAACACCACAACACTCAAGCTCACTATAATATTACACAATTTAGGTATCTGCAACAAAAATAGGTGGATCCGCAGTTCATGATTATCCTATTTCATAAGCAGTCCATTTTTTAAATCCAAGTTAATATTTCAAGGTTGAACCACCAGTCGGATGGGTCAGTATGACAAGAACTTTAAACAGTGATTACTTGACTGTACTGCAGAGTGCGCTCCGTGGATCTCCGTGTTTTATTTGTTTCAAAAATTTTTAATCGCTTCTTTGTGACATCACATTCATTGGCATTCTGTTATGTTTCTTAAAAGACTTCAGTCTAACCTAACCTAAACACCGTACACCAAGAAATTTGTTGAAAACATTATATGAGAAATCGACTTAGAGTTTAGGAGACAGTGTTTCTATATGATTATTTTATAGTGGAAACAACTGCTAGCTCTATTTCCCTTTTTTTCAGAAACTGAGTGAGATGGCAAGAATTCACAAACTACAAATTCTAATATTTTAGATCATCTGGCTAACCTTGACATGTTTGAGGTCACTTAGATATCAGCTATTCCTGAGATCACCTAGGTAACCATTAGGTCAAGTAGTTATCCTTCAATTCACTAGCAATCCTAGATGTCATCAAAATAGCGTTGAAGTCAACAGCACCTAGACCGGTGCTGTTTCTGGTATTTGTGAACGACATGATAAAAGGAATAGAATCCGAAGTGTCCCTGTTTCCAGATGATGTGAAGTTGATGAGAAAAATTCAACTGGATGAAGACCAGGCAGAAGTACAAAGGGATCTGGACAGGCTGCAGGCCTGATCCAGCAACTGGCTCCTGGAGTTCAACCCCACCAAATGCAAAGTCATGAAGATCCAGGAAGGGCAAAGAAGACCACAGGCAGAGTACATTCCAGGGGGGCCAAAGACTACAAAGACTACAAAGGAAAAGGATCTTTGAGTGTGTATAATACCGAGCACATCTCCTGAGGCGCCCGTCAGCCAAATAACTGCTGCAGCATATGGGCTACTAGCAAACCTAAAAATAGCATTCCGACATCTTAGTAAGGAGTCGCTCCTGACTCTGTATACCGTGTACGTCAGGCCCATACTGGAGTATGCAGCTCGAGTTTGGAACCCTCATCTGGCAAAGCACGTCAGGAAATGGGAGGAGAAATTTTTTCCTGGGTAGAGGCATGGTTGACAAATAGGAAGCGGAGAGTTTGTACCAATGGGGAGAAATCAGAATAGGGGCACGTCACAAGCGGTGTTCCGCAGGGGTCAGTGTTGGGTCCCTTGTTGTTCACAATAAACAGCGACACAAGCAAATTTGCTGATGACACCAAAATAGGCCGTCCAATTCATTCTAATGACATTAGAGCACTCCAGGATGATTTGAATAGACTGATGCAGTGGTCGGAGAAGTGGCAGATGCAGTATAATATAGTTCTAAATGTTGGACAGGAAAATAACCATGCCACATGTAAACTAAATAATATAGATCTTAATACTACTGATTGCGAAAAGGATTTAGGAGTTCTGGTTAGCAGCAATCTAAAACCAAGACAACAGTGCATTAGTGCATAAGTGTTTGAAATAAAGCTAACAGAAACCTTGTCTTCATATCAAGAAGCATAAATAATAGAAGTCCTCAGGTTGTTCTTCAACTCTATATATCTTTGGTTAGGCCTCATTTTGATTATGCTGCGCAGTTTTGGATATTGCAGAATGGAGGATGACAAAGTTGATCCCATTTATCAGAAATCTTCGCTATGAGGATAGACTGAGGGCCCTGAATCTGGACTTTCTAGAAAGGCGTAGAATTAGGGGGGATATATTTGAGGTGTATAAATGGAAAACAGTAATTAATAAAGGGGATGTAAATAGCGTGCTAAAAGTATCTAACATAAACAGGACTCGCAGCAATGGTTTTAAATTGGAAAAATTCTAATTAAGGAAGGATATAGAAAAGCACTGGTTTCGTACTAGAGTTGTGAAAGAGTCGAACTCCCGAGTACCGTCATAGAAGCTAAGACGTTGTGTAGTTTTAAAAATATGTTAAATAAATACATGAGTGGGTGTGGGTGGGTGTGAGTTGGACCTGACTAGCATGTGCTACTAGGTCGGATGTCGTGCTCCTCCCTTAAATGACGTGACTGACCTGACTAGGTCAAGGAATTAGTTTAAGCCGGTGGGAAAATTGGACCTGCCTCGCATAGGCCAGTAGTCCGGTTGCAGTGTGCCTTCTTTCTTATGTTCTTATGTTCTTAAGTCTACATATATTAAATACTTGGTGAAGGAAAATACAAACTCACTACCACACACCACCACACGCTACCACACGCAACTACACACCACCACACAGTATGACACACTACTACACACCATCACACACACTACCCCACAGCCCTGCACATCACCACACTCTACAACACATCACTACACACCACCTCACACTACCGCACACGACTATACACCACCAAACACTACCACACACCACTACACACCACCACACACTACCACACACAACTACACACCACAACACTCTACGAAACACCACTGCACACCACCACACACTACCACACACCACTGCACACCACCACCACACACTACCACACACCACTACACACCACCTCACACTACCACACACCACTGCACACCACCACCACACACAACCACACACCACTACACACCACCACACACTACCACACACAACTACACACCACCACACACTACCACACCACTACACACCACCACACACTACCACACACAACTACACACCACCACACACTACCACACACCACTGCACACCACCACCACACACTACCACACACCACTACACACCACCTCACACTACCACACACCACTGCACACCACCACCACACACTACCACACACCACTACACACCACCTCACACTACCACACACCACTGCACACCACCACCACACACAACTACACACTACTACACACCACCTCACACTACCACACACCACTACACACCACCACACATTACCACACACAACTACACACCACAACACTCTACGAAACACCACTGCACACCACCACACACTACCACACACCACTGCACACCACCACCACACACTACCACACACCACTACACACCACCACACACTACCACACACCACTGCACACCACCACCACACACAACCACACACCACTACACACCACCTCACACTACCACACACCACTACACACCACCACACACTACCACACACAACTACACACCACCACACACTACCACACACCACTGCACACCACCACCTCACACTACCGCACACCACTGCACACCACCACACACTACCACACACTGCACACCACCACCTCACACTACCACACATCACTGCACACCACCACACACTACCACACACCACTACACACCACCACCTCACACTACCACACACCACTACACACCACCACCTCACACTACCACACACCACTACACACCACCACACACACTACCACACACCAGTACACACCACCACACACTACCACACACCACTACACACCACCACACACTACCACACACCACTACGCACCACCACCACCTCACACTACCACACACCACTACACACCACCACACACTACCACACACCACTGCACACCACCACCTCACACTACCACACACAACTGCATACCACCACACACTACCACACACCACTGCACACCACCACCTCACACTACCACACACTATTGAACACCACCACATCCACACCACATCCATCACCATATCCACCACCATATACACCACGTCATACACCACATACACCACCACATGCACCACCACATACACCACCACATACACCATCACATACACCACCACATACACCATCACATACACCACCACATACACCAGCATACACGACCATATACACCACCTCATACACCACCACATACACCACCACATACACAGCCACATACACCACCATATACACCACCACATTCACCACCACATGCACCACCACATACACCACCATATACACCATCATATACACCACCACATACACCACTTCATGCACCACCACATGCACCACCACCTAGACAATCACATACACCATCACATGCACCATCACATCCACCACCATATACACCACCATATACACCACCACATACACCACCACATGCATCACCACATACACTACGTCATACACCACATGCACCACCGCATGCACCACAGCATGCACCACCACATACACCACCACATTCAACACCACATTCTCCACCACTTACACCACCACATACACCAATGTTACAAAAAACGCGATATCTAATAAGCATAGAGATCACCAGTGAATACTAGAAAGGACTGCCCTTCTAGCACCCAGCCTGTTACTGGGTTTTTGTAACAAGTAGTCAGTATCCTGGTCCAATTATCCATTAGAATTCAGTGAGATTCAATAGTGCTTCAGGATTACAACTGGGAGGCTGCTAACTAAAGAAATTAAAATTTAATAAGTTTATTAATAACAATAAAGTTGTCTAGGCGTATAAGATCAAAATAAATTAAAGTAATCAAAATAAACACTTCTCTGGTGTACAGTAGTATTGTGCTGAAGGCACATATCACATCTTTATGGCATTTAAGTACCGTCTGGTACATTGTTAACATTTAATAACATAATACAAATATATACAAGTAAGTTTGTGTGTATGTGTGAAAGTGCTCTATGTAGTTCACTATGTCTCAAGACTCGACTAGACTTAACCAGTGACTGACTAAAAGTCCTCACATAAACTAACCTCTTGACCAACCTGGCAATCAGAACAGCTTGCTTGAACAATAAAACGACTGATAAGCCGAACAGCAATATAACAAGCAACAGCGACACAGAATCAGGAACAAGGGGATAATATAACGACACTAAGTAGGGACCATCTGCAGATCCTCCACAAAAGTCACAAAACTCCCATACTACTGAATCTAAGTTCAGCATAAGAAAATCCCCGACTGTGACAGTACACAGATACCAGTACAAATTAGGTCAGAAGCTACAGCTCAGAACCTGAGTTACTCAGAGTGTCTATGCGACACACAACCTCAGTTCAACGTCGAAAATCACTAAGTCTATTCAATGTTCTGTGAACAGAGTATCACAGAAACTACAAGAAAGCTAGAAACGGTTTTCCAACAAAGGCCTATAAGGGAGATTTAGGCACTTTGTCTGGAATACATCCGACCACCAAGAGAGTCTAGACCAGACTGAATACTTCAGGCGAGGTGAGGACACCCCCCCCTCGATCACGTGATAGCTCCGTGGGTCGCTGACCAGCAAGAAGCCGGCAGGGAAACGAGCAAAGAGCGATAATTACAGTAGTTAGACAATCAAGACTTGAACTGAGCACATAATATGTTACATCCTACCTAACAGCATAACTAAGTCAAGTAATAATATAAAGCAATACATTTACGATTTAGCTATTATCGCAAATATAAGCAACATAAAATTATATGAAAAGGTAATAATTATATATACACATATTAATCACTGCAACCCATTCAGGGGTTGCAACAGCAATATATTCACGATTTAGCTATTATCGCAAATATAAGCAACATAAAATTATATGAAAAGATAATATACATTATATACATATATGTCATTTACATTGTAACCCATTCAGGGGTTGCAACAATTTACATCAGATAATTTACTTACAATTTGCATAGGTCCCGTAAATCTAGCTTTCAAGGTGTGGCCAAGTATAGGTTCCTGCACCAACACCTTGTCTCCTGGATGGAAGTAGCGAAATTGTGCATTTCTGTCATACCTATGTTTCATCTTATTTTGAGCTGCCTTAAAGTTAGCCTTGGCTAACTGACGTGCCACCTACAACCTTGAAGACGGGTTGTAGAGTGTTGAGCTAATGTCTTCTCTCATCCATCCTTCTTTGAGCACCCGAAGAAGACCTCGTACATTGTGCCCAAAGATCAGCTCAAACGGACTAAACCCGGTAGACTCTTGCACCGTTTCTCGTACTGAGAATAGCAACAAAGGTAGTGATTCATCCCAGTCTGTAGGAAAATGCATGCTAAAAGTTCTCATCATGGTTTTTAACGTCTGATGGAATCTTTCCAAGGTGCCTTGGGACTGAGGATGATAGGTAGTGGATAAGTTGTGGATTATCCCTAACCTAGTTAATGCTTCCCTAAATGCTTTGGCAGTGAAATTAGTACCTTGATCACTTTGAATAGATTTAGGAATGCCAAAGCAAGAAATAAATCTGGTTAAAGCTTTGAGAATAGCTTTAGTATTAATACTGTGCATGGGAATTGCTTCAGGGTATCTAGTTACTCTATCCATAATGGTAAATAAATACTGATTTACCGACTTTGATCTAGTTAGCGGACGTACACAGTCTATGATTATTTCTGCAAAAGGTTCTCCATCAGCAGGTATAGGCTGGAGAGGTGCAGGTTTAATGGAATGTCCAGGTTTCCCTACTTGCTGACATTCTCGGCAACACCGGATATGATTCTTCACATCCTGCCTTAATTTTGGCCAATAAAATTCTTTTGTGATTCTATATAATGTTTTAGTAATTCCTAAGTGACCTCCTAATGAAGTATTTTGAGCTATATTCAGTATTTGAGGTCTAAACTTTGTTGGAACTACTAACCTGTCTGACAATTGCTGGCCCTCTATCTCCTTACCAGTCTCAGTGCAGATTAGTCATTTTTAAGTTTATACATGACCAGATGATCCAAAGAGGATTTACCCATGGCTGCCTGAAAAGCGAAATTTAAAGAAGGGTCCTTTCGTTGTTCCTCCCGGAAGGACAGTCCCTCCGGCATGGAAACAGAGATATCTGGCAATCCTGCAACCTTGGAATAGGAAGGCTTGATCTGGGTCTGTTCACTTGATCTACGAGCCCCTGGCCAGTTTTCCTCGTAAAATAAAGTGGCTATTCCGAGATCGGAGTCGTCCAAGGATAGGTCAACATTCTCACCAGACAACCCTTGGCCAACACCGGAGAATAATTAATCATTATGGGTTCAGGACATACACTAGCAGTGGTAATGTTATTACCCAGTAATAACATGGCATCTTTCATGGGGAATCCCTCGGATACACCCACAGTCAAATACCCAGTGTAATATTTGCACTGTACATAAATTTTATGCAAAGGGACAGAATAAATAGCTCCTCCAAATGCTTCCAACAAAACAGAGAAATTTAAGGAGGTATTCTTTGAAAGGGGTAATATTCCCGCTCTTATAAGCAAGCAATATGCTCCAGTATCTCTAAAGGTTTTGACTTTAGTTATTTTGGAGTTTTTCTGAAGGGAATTAAGACTCTGACAGTAATAAGGGGCCATCCCTTTCTCTACTTTTTTCAGGGACATGTTACTAGGGATATTAGAGATTTTCCCAATGGGTTGGGGTTTGTGGGGGCAGTTGGGACGGATGTGACCTACTTGGTTACACAGGAAGCAGACGACAGGCTTGCCCTTTACTCCCTGCTGACGTTGCAACTGGTGTCGCTCTGGCTGGTGTCTCTCTGGATACTGTTGTCGAGTTACACTATGTTGAGTGGTTTGTCTCTCACCAGGTGGACCATAAGTTGAGAAGCGTGGCTCACTAGGTGACTTAGTTGGCTGCCGTAGACGTTCTCCCTCCGGCTGGCACTTCATCCTCCAAGGTTGACGATCTCTGCTCATGCCAGGCTGTTGAAAAGAGAGATGGGACCGCTCGGACAAGGAGCGGCTAGTTTCAAAGGTATCAGCCAACCTGGCTGCATCCAATGCAGTGGTTAAGTCATGATCCTGCAGAAAGACTCGAACCTCTAGTCCCACAGACTCCAGCAGGTTGTCAACCAGAATAAGCTGCACAAGATCATCGAAGGTAGCAACACCACTTGCTTTATACCAGCTGGTAAAAGCTTTAGTCTGCTGTCGCACAAAATGAACCAGGGATTGACCAAGCTGTCGTCTGCCTAACTTGAAGTTTTTCCTATACTTAGCTGGGATACAAGTATATGCTCTCAAAACTGTGGTCTTCACTTTATAATCGGAAAAATCAGTGTCATTTAACACTCACATAAATTCCTGTGTCTTACCAAACAGTGCTGTGTGAACCAACGATGCCCAATGCTGTTTCGGCCACCTCAAGGCTCGAGCCTGATTTTCGAAAGCTTCGAAAAATTGTTCTGGTTCGGCCTCATTGAAGCGGGGAACAAGCTGTACTGCTTTCTGTAAACTAAAGTCATTTACAAGATGCAAAAACTGCCTTCTTTCTTTTTCCCTATCAAACTCTTCTTTTGCAAATGCTCTCTGTTCCCTAGTCTGCTCAAGACTGATTTTTGCCAGCTTAAGTGCCAACGCCGCTGATTCACCTTGAGACAACCCTGCTGCACTAGATTGACGATTTTGCTCCGTTGATGTATCATCTTCCTCCTGCGAAAACATCGGAGTTTTATTCCTGGTTCCCGTAGAGGGAGAAGTCTGATGTGCCATTTCCTCTTCCTGAAGTCTGTCAGTGATTAGTGAACGCAGTTGCGCAGCTGTAAGAGTGCGTTCGTAATCAATGCCAATGGAACGAGCAATTTGCCAACAACGCTGTAGGGACAATTTAGGCAAGTTAAACAAGGTATATGCCGACACCAGACGTCTGACTCGCCTAGGTGGTATACCCCAATGTATATAAGTTATTTGTTATGCGCAGTATGATTGCAGAATACGCATACGCTTACAAGGTGGATACGTAATAGAAAAGCTGACTGCAGAATCTTCACACCGAACAAGCTAGTAGCGAGCTGTTGAACGATCATACAATAGCAAGGCTGACCATAGCAAAGCAATTGACACACAAAGTTTGTAAAGCATTGGCAAAGGTAATGCAATGCCAGACAGCAAGCTACACAATGTTTCTGCTTCCAGCTTCACCCTAGGCTCAACCCGTTCTCTAAGTCCAGCTCCAGCTCTTAGACAGGCTACCCATATTACAACCCAGGAGTCCCAAAGGCCTGTTATCCTGGGTGTAAATGGAGCAAAGTAAAGACAACAGAAAAACTTTTGACTTATATTATCCTTCACCAGTTTAGAACAGAAGTATGTACACTATATACACTATGTACAACAATAGGTATAGTGCACTCCACGGTAAGCAAGGCAGAATAGAAGCCACTAGAGA
>NC_091313.1:42322932-42354756 GCF_038502225.1 Cherax quadricarinatus
TATCTCTTATGCAACAAGATTTTTGGATCCGAGTTATAGGTATTTTAGAGTCTAGGGGAAATAATTTTAACTGGGAAACTCCATAGAATAATATTCAAATTTATTAAAGTATTTAAATGCAATACTTTATCTTCTCTTTGTAGTTAATTTAACTTAATACTTTGTACAATAAAATTACCATATACATTTAGTTCAAAATCATGGAAATGTCATATTAATAAGGAAGTTTAATTATTCTTCCTGTATCTAAGTCCTCATTAATATTTACGTCTCTTTCTTAACAAGACTGTAAACTCAAAATACAAAAGGTACAAGATTTAACAAGACCTTTGAATCTGGCCGTAAAGTATCTATGGATTACTGAACTGACTAAGAATATAAATATCAAAAGAGTCTTTCAAAGTAATGAGGAACAAAGTGAGTCAGCTCTATAGTCCAATTCTCAAAACCATTCAACTGTACACCGTAAGAGCCAATATACGATCAGTTGTCAGGGCTAGAGCTGGGAGCAGACTGACTACTTGCCAGTCTGTTGACGTGTCGTCAGGTTGGATCAGCTGAGCCACATCAGCCAGCCGGACATAAACAATTGAACAATTCACCGGATGGTTCTGAGACTTAAACTCTATATACACAAGAAATCCTACCTAACCATAATAGTAAAATAATAGTGATAATTACAAAATAGTGATAATAACGATAATAGTGATAATAACAATAATAGTGATAATAACAATAATACCATGGTATTTTTCATATATTAACAGATAATAATATAACGCCGAAAGTCTCTATTTTAGCTATAAATGGGGACTTTCACGCTATAATATTAAGTGATGAACATATGCTCTTACAATATTTAAATAACACAGGATGACCAATTTCAAAGTTATAACACCCCCCCCCCACGTACGACAATAGGTCGCAGTAGGGAGTTTGCAAGCATCCTTGGTAATATCTCCTTTATAGTAAGCGTCCTCTTGGTAAATAAGGCAAGTAGTACGACGGAAGAATGGAGAAGCAAGAACTCGAACAGCATGGTTATTTGCCAGAGGATGAGCTTTTGGAACAATGGCCAGAAGAACTATCCGGAGTGGCTTCCATCACAATTCGAGAATAGGAGTCTCGGACATGACTGTCAGGGTCATCCATGTGGACTTAATACTTCGTCCCATCACCGAAACGGCTTTCATAGTCATACTGTCAATATAAAAGAAAATTATTAACAAAATTATATAATATACATATAAATTAGGCTCTAAGAGTACTCATTTCTTAACTTAACATTTTAAGGTACACAATTTTTTTTTTTTAGGGGCGAGAAAGAGCATCAGCAATTATGTTAAGGGATCCACTTAAGTGTTGAATACTAATCAGATAAGGTTGGATCCTCAGAGCCCACCTGAGGATTCGGGTGTTCTTTGATTTCATAGAATTAATATAAATTAAAGGGTTGTGATCAGAAAATACCATAATTTTATGGGGGGAGGTTCCCAGATAAATGTCAAAATGTTCCAAAGATATTACTAGGGCAAGAGCTTCTTTCTCTACAGTGGCGTAATTCTTTTGGTGACGTTTCAACTTTGAAGAAAAATAAGATATAGGATGCAAAATATCAATAGAGGGGGATTTCTGAAGTAACACCTCCCCCACAGCATAACCGCTGGCATCGATGTGTAAATAGAAGGGTTGATTAAAGTAAGGACTTTTCAATACGGGTGACGAAGAAAGCAACCGCTTCAACCGATTAAAAGCTATCTCACAATCTTTCGTCCAGCAAAACTTCATCTTACTGCTGGTTAACTCAGTAGAGGAGATGCAACCTGAGAAAAATTAGGACAGAAACGTCGATAATAACCAGTCATTCCAAGGAACCTCTGTATAGACTTTCTATCTTGAGGGATAGGAAACTCGGCAATTGCCCTAACTTTTACATCAACAGGACGTACCTCACCTTGACCTATACAAAAACCGAGGTATTTAATCTTGGCTTGTCTAAACTGACACTTGGCTAAATTTATGGTGAAGTTGTACTTTTCTAACTTCTTAAATAAGGTTTCCAGGCGAATTAAATGTTGCTCCCACTCATTGCTATATATAACAAGATCATCTAGATATGCATCCACTCCTTCTAAATCATTGGTCAGCAGGTTCATCAGGCGCTGAAAGGTAGAGGCCGCGTTACACAACCCGAAGGGCATAACACGATAATTGAATAATCCGCCTTGTATAGTAAATGTTGATATTTCTTGGGCTCGCTGGGTAAGTGGCACTTGGTAATAGCCCCTTAATAAATCCAGGCGGGTGACATAGGCGGCTCCTGATACTCTGTCTATTAGATCATCAATACGGGGAAGTGGGAAACCATCTGGTACCGTGAGAGCATTAACATTACGATAATCAGTGCACATTCTAGAAGTTCCATCAGGCTTGGGAACTAATATACAGGGCGAGGCCCACGGACTTTTACTCCGTTCTATGAGTCCATGGGACAACAAAAATTCTACTTCTTTGTTTAACATTTCTTGTTTGAGTGGACTTGCCCTATAAGGTGACTGTTTGCAAGGCTTTGCTCCTTGTGAGGGAAAACTTCAATAGATAGGAGTAGATATAGTAACGATAGTTTCATTACCGGCTACTAGTTAAGGTAGGGTAAGTCAAGCTCCCGCCTTTCTTCCCCCTCCCCGAAAGTGATAGTTTCATTGCCAGCTACTGGTTAAGGTAGGGTGAGTCACGCTCCCGTTTTTCCCGCCTTTTCTCCCCCACCCCTAAAGTGATAGTTTGATTGCCGGCTGCTTGTTAAGGTAGGGTCAGTCTAGCTCCCGCTATCCCTTCCCCTCCCTCTTCACCCCCCCCTCGAAAGGTGACGTGTGGGGCTCTGGTCAAACAGTAAATCACTCGACTCACAGCTCCCAACACTACTGTAAGTACCTGCCTGCCTTGTATTCTAGTGGATTTATTGGTTAAAAGCTTCACTTTTGACCAATAATAAACTTAGTCCTTTCAGCCTTGCTCTATGTTGACTGTTGTAATAATCACCACATCTTTTGAGTAATGTACACTGTCATGGAGAGTGATTATTTAAGCAGTGAGTAACCTGTCTATCTTTCCAGTTTGGATGTCAGAGAGGGTCACCTGGCAATCAACGAGCAGAACAGGAGAAGGACTAACGTCCAGAGACTTCTCCAGGTTGTATTGAAGTACCTGTGCACCTGTATGAAATTGCAGGACATAACCCCACATCATTGCAGCGGTAAAGAACCTGCTTTCCTGTCATCGGGATATTATACTCACGGCAATAATCTGTGAAGATCTAGCCAGTGGTGGTCACCAACACCTGCGACCCTCCCCCCCCATCATCAGCAACGGCTACGATTTCAACAACAGTGTCACCAACACCAGACACCCACGTTTTATATACATTTAAATTAGCGTTGAATTCAGTTATCATTTATATTTTTCATTTTTCATTTTCTTTAAAAATAGGATTAATATTTCATATTTAAGTGTTTTACATTTTATATGTTCTATAAAATAAAGTGTTTGTTTGTCTGTTATTATTTCTTTTTCTATTCACTAATTTTCCTGAGGAGGAGCCAGCCTGGGTAATACTGTCTGAAGTTGTTACAGGGCTGAGTAAGCCTTCACACTCCTTGTACATCTATGTCGTGAATTCCCAATGTACAACACCTAGGGACGTCATCGAATAAAACCTCATAACGTAATATCAAGTCTTTGATATCTTTGGCTTTCTTCAAATCAAGGTCCATAAGAAAGGTATCAAGAGATTGCAATGTCTCTGAATTTTTTAAACGTACTTCTATTGCTTTAGAGATGCTGGGCAGACTTACATTTTCAGTTTCAGCTAAAGGAAGAACTGTCGAAACTGGTACGATACTAGGGTGGTAAGCCTTAAGTTGGTTTATGTGATAAGTACGTTTTGCTTTTCTCTTTCCTGGAGTTTGTAGTACATAATTTACCTCATTCAGCAGCTCAATCACTTCCAAAGGACCTTCGTATCTAGATTGCAGAGCGTGTCCAGGTAAGAATTTCTGTGCCATTACACTGTCACCTGGTTTGAAGAAACGAGAGCGTGTGTGTTTGTCATAACAATGCTTCATCTTGGATTGGGCCTTAGCTAAGTTTTTTGAGGCTAATTCCCTCAGTTGTGACAAACGCTTTTGCATTAGAGTTGGAGTTGTTTTAAGCGAGGGTTCTGATTTTCCGGTCCATGAATCTTTTAGTATGGCGAGGGGGCCGCATACTTGGTGTCCGTAAATTAATTCAAATGGACTAAACCCAATCTCTGGAAAACTGCTCGCAGTACGCTCTCATCATTGATTTTAATGTTTGATGAAATCGTTTGAGGGCTCCTTGCGACTGAGGGTGATAAGCAACAGAAAATACGGACTTAATTCCGAGGCCAGATAAGGCATCACGAAACATCTTAGAGGTAAAATTTGAACCTTGATCTGATTGAATTATTCGGGGAATCCCCACCTGTGAGAAAAATTTATGCAAAGCTCGAACAATGATGCGAGAATTAATTTTTCTCAAAGGGATAGCCTCTGGATATCGAGTAACGACATCCATAACGGTAAACAGATATTGATTCCCTTGTTTAGTCTTGGGTAACGGACCAACACAATCTATTATTAGGCGTGAGAAGGGCTCACCACTGACGGGAATCGGAATGAGGGGAACTGGTGGAGGTGTGTGCGAAGGTTTGCCGGTCACTTGGCAGACTTGACAACCTTTTAGATAGCTTTCCACAGTCTCCTTCATTCTGGGCCAATGAAAATGCTTGGCTATTTTGCCCAGCGTTTTCTTTACTCCCAAATGTCCTCCCATGGGACTATGGTGGGCGAAACTAATAGCCAATTCTCTAAAGGTGCTAGGTAGCACTACTAGATGTTTGCTGGTAGCCAGATGATCGTCGGAAGACAAAAGAGACTTTTCCTTTCTCATTAATATACCGTTAGCAAGGTAGTAACAATTTTCCAGGTCTTGGGCGTCGTCTTCTGTAATAGCTATCTCTCGTAATTTCTCTAGGGATGGATCAAGGAATTGATCCCTTATTAAATCTTCTTTCGATAGCATTTTAATATCAGAATCTTGAAAAGGGCCGATCATAGAATATTTCAGATTTGAAGATCCGGGTTGTAAGGATCGACTGAACAATAAATCGAGACCTAAATCTTCGCCTTCACTTAGGACTTCAGTTGACAAAGGATTTTGAGGCGCTCTAGACATTGCTCTAGTTATAACATTGAGAGGAAATAAGGTAGGAGCCTCTTTTCGAGCTTCTATGGCATAGATAATGTCAGTAGAATTATCAATAACTAGAGGCTCTCGGCTTATACCTGGATAGTCTAGATCATTGCCTATGAGTAAGTCAACGCCCTGAATAGGAAAAGTTTCACTGGATATACCTACCGACACAAAGCCAGTATAGGTTGGTGTTTGGATGTATATCCTGTGAAGAGGCACTCTTATAATGGCGCCTCCATAGGCTTCTAATAAGACATCTAGCTTTGTGCGAGTCATATCACTTACGGGAAGTATGTCCTGCTTCAACAATGTTAAATAACTTCCAGTATCACGGAAGGAATTAATTTCAACTAATTGAGTCTCGTCTATTCCAACTTTCACTTTAGCAAAGTAGGGACTCATAGCTGAGTGAATATCTTTTTCTGAAACAGCTCTAGTATTTAGTCATCTGGAATGACTACTGATTCGTTCTTGTGAACCTTGTTCGGTACTAGGGTTCAGTTTCTTTTTAGTTGTCGATGAAGATATTACCTGAGTTGGGAAACGAAGTCGCTCGTTCCTTGTATCCCTCTCTAGCCAATAACAGTATTTCTTTACATGCCCTTTCTTATTACAATAAGTGCAGTTCAACTCACTGTTATGCCTTAGTGGTTTTGAACTTTTCCTAGAGTTAGATCTAAATTTATTAGTGGAGGCATCATAGGAGGTCTGGTAAGGATTCTGTATGCGACGTATCTCTGTAAGATTGGATCGTCCTTTCTTACCTGGAGTTTACCTGGAGAGAGTTTCGGGGGTCAACGCCCCCGCGGCCCGGTCTGTGACCAGGCCTCCTGGTGGATCAGCGCCTGATCAACCAGGCTGTTGCTGCTGGCTGCACGCAAACCAACGTACGAGCCACAGCCCGGCTGATCAGGAACTGACTTTAGGTGCTTGTCCAGTGCCAGCTTGAAGACTGCCAGGGGTCTGTTGGTAATCCCCCTTATGTGTGCTGGGAGGCAGTTGAACAGTCTCGGGCCCCTGACACTTATTGTATGGTCTCTTAACGTGCTAGTGACAGGGGCATATTTAGTCACTGTTTCCTTACGTTTTGTTTCGCCAATCAATTGTTGAGATATTTCATAATTATCGGCGAGCGAGGCTGTTTCTAGTATATTTACTATGGGGCAACTAATCAAATACCTATGCAAGTCTTCTGGTAAATTATTATAGAAATCCTCATGCAGGATCGATTGGGAAAGACTTTCCATAGATTTACAGTTAGAAGCTCTACACCATCTCTCAAAAGCGATTTTCTTTTCACGTGCAAAATCTACATACGACTGAGTTGGCTGGCGTTTTAATGCTCTAAAGGTTTTTTGATAACTTACTGGGAGGAGATCATAAGCCTTTAGGATAGCCTTCTTAACGGAATCATAATCCACATATTTCTCAAAAGGTAACGTAGCCGTACAACTTTGAGCTTTACCAGACAACGAAGTATGTAATAAGGTTGCCCAGTGTTGTCGGGGCCAGCGCATAGCACGTGCTTGATTCTCAAAGACTTCAAAATAAGTATCTAAATCTCCTTCATTAAATCTTGGAACCATAGATGCAGCTTTTTGTATATTGAAAGAATCATTTGAGGATTCAGTACATCTTTCACTCACATTACCTTGTTGTTGTCTTATATAGCGGAGCGTTTCCCTTTGAAAGTCTTCTTCATTTAATTTACGCTGAGCCTCAATTTGAGCAGTCTGTAAAATAAATAGTCTCTCTAATTTCTCAAACTGACTTTGAGAAATATGCCCCGATGGCATCGAAAATGAGGGAATTGAACTGGCGGTATGTGGATATTCCTTTGGACGTGCACCTTGGTGAGGGCCAGGCTGACCATTAATAGGAATTCCTTCAGTTACGGGCGAATGCCGAACAGCGGCTGCACCCTGCAATACTTCATCTTCTTTACTAGAGGCCAAAGCGGGTCTTAATCTGTCTGATTCACTTTCAAAATCAACTCTTTGAAATTGTTCTTCTAATACTTCGATTCTCGACTGGTAGCTTACTTGAGAAACTAAACTTTCAGAGTCAGAATCTCCTGCTACATGATGGTTAGAGGCCCCTGGAAACAATTTGTTTCTAATTATTGCCCTTACGGTATTGGCTGTGTAATATCTGTCGTATGGCACTCCCAATTTACGGGCTATCTGCCAGCACGTTTGAAGTTTCAAGGAGTCCAGCTTTGACAATCTTAAATCTTCAAATAACTCTTTAATGTGATCTTCCATGATCAATATTTTGAAATTAACTAAAGATAAATTCCCAGTATATAACTTTAATATTGTTCTTTTGATCAATGTCTTAGAACAACAGAGATCCCGGACGGGTAACCCATTGGTTGCGAATAAGAATTTTTTTTAAAGAACTTCAGAATGTGGCCTGTTACCATTTATCTCTTATGCAACAAGATTTTTGGATCCGAGTTATAGGTATTTTAGAGTCTAGGGGAAATAATTTCAACTGGGAAACTCCATAGAATAATATTCAAATTTATTAAAGTATTTAAATACAATACTTTATCTTCTCTTTGTAGTTAATTTAACTTAATACTTTGTACAATAAAATTACCATATACATTTAGTTCCAAATCATGGAAATGTCATATTAATAAGGAAGTTTAATTATTCTTCCTGTATCTAAGTCCTCATTAATATTTACGTCTCTTTCTTAACAAGACTGTAGACTCAAAATACAAAAGGTACAAGATTTAACAAGACCTTTGAATCTGGCCGTAAAGTATCTATGGATTACTGAACTGACTAAGAATATAAATATCAAAAGAGTCTTTCAAAGTAATGAGGAACAAAGTGAGTCAGCTCTATAGTCCAATTCTCAAAACCATTCAACTGTACACCGTAAGAGCCAATATACGATCAGTTGTCAGGGCTAGAGCTGGGAGCAGACTGACTACTTGCCAGTCTGTTGACGTGTCGTCAGGTTGGATCAGCTGAGCCACGTCAGCCAGCCGGACATAAACAACTGAACAATTCACCGGATGGTTCCGAGACTTAAACTCTATATACACAAGAAATCCTACCTAACCATAATAGTAAAATAATAGTGATAATTACAAAATAGTGATAATAACGATAATAGTGATAATAACAATAATAGTGATAATAACAATAGTACCATGGTATTTTTCATATATTAACAGATAATAATATAACGCCGAAAGTCTCTATTTTAGCTATAAATGGGGACTTTCACGCTATAATATTAAGTGATGAACATATGCTCTTACAATATTTAAATAACACAGGATGACCAATTTCAAAGATATAACAGTCACCACACACCCTCCCTACCATGTTCACCACACACCCTCCCTACCATGGTCACCACATACCCTACGATGGTCACCAGACACCCTACCATGGTCACCTCACACCCTCCCTACCATGGTCACAACACACTCTGCCATGGTCACCACACACCCTCCCTACCATGGTCAACACACCCTCCCTACGATGGTCACCACACACCCTCCCTACCATGGTCACCACATACTCTACCATGGTCACCACACACCCTACCATGGTCACCTCACACCCTACCATGGTCACCACACACCCTACCATGGTCACCACACACCCTCCCTACCATGGTCACCACACATCCTCCCTACCATGGTCACCATACACCCTCCCTACCATGGTCACCACACACTCTCACTACCATGGTCATCACACACCCTCCCTACTATGGTCATCACACACCATCCCTACCATGTTCACCACACGCCCTCTTTACCATGGTCACCACACACTCTCCCTACCATGGTCACCATACATCCTCATTACCATGGTCACTACACACCCTCATTACCATGGTCACCACACTCCCTGCCATGGTCACCACACATCTTCCCTACCATGGTCACCACACACCCTCATTACCATGGTCACCACACTCCCTACCATAGTCACCACACACCCTCCCTACCATGGTTACCACCCACCCTACGATGGTCACCACACACACTCCCTACCATGGTCACCACACACCCTACGATGGTCACCACACACACTCCCTACCATGGTCACCACACACCCTACGATGGTCACCACACACACTCCCTACCATGGTCACCACACACCCTCCCTGCCATGGTTACCACCCACCCTACCATGGTCACCACACACCCTACGATGGTCACCACACACACTCCCTACCATGGTCACCACACACCCTACGATGGTCACCACACACACTCCCTACCATGGTCACCACACACCCTCCCTACCATGGTTGCCACCCACCCTACGATGGTCACCACACACACTCCCTACCATGGTCACCACACACCCTACGATGGTCACCACACACTCCCTACCATGGTCACCACACACCCTACGATGGTCACCACACACACTCCCTACCATGGTCACCACACACCCTCCCTACCATGGTTACCACCCACCCTACCATGGTCACCACACACCCTACGGTGGTCACCACACACACTCCCTACCATGGTTACCACACACCCTCTCTACCATGGTTACCACCCACCCTACCATGGTCACCACACACACTCCCTACCATGGTCACCACACACCCTCTCTACCATGGTTACCACCCACCCTACCATGGTCACCACACACCCTTCCTACCATGGTTACCACCCACCCTACGATGGTCACCACACACTCCCTACCATGGTCACCACACACCTTAGCATGGTCACCACACACCCTACCATGGCCACCACACACCCTACCATGGTCACCACATACCCTCTTTACCATGGTCACCACATACCCTCTTTACCATGGTCACCACATACCCTCCCTACCATGGTCACCACACACACTCCCTATCATGGTCACCACACACCCTCCCTGTGTGTCTCACCAGCCAACGTTGGCCCCTTAACTAGTGGGAAAGTGAACAAGTGTGAAATTACACGTGGAAAACTTAGTAGATAGGAAAATTAAGTGGTGGGAGAGTTAACAAGGGGTAACTATGAAGGTAGACTGGACAGATTTATGAGTGAGAAGGGATGGATCTGGGAATAAACTGATGTTAAACGGCAAATGTACTTACAGGACTGTATGTGCAGAGCTAACCTTTAATTCAAGCTCTGCTTAAAGACGTTATATGTAACTAAATATTTGCTTAACATAGTACTGTTTTACCGTATGAGAAAAAAACCTTCTTAGCATGGGTCAGTAGACCTGCTGCAGTCCTCGTCTTGTTCTATGTTATCGAGAGGGAGAGTTAACAAGATGGGAAGCTAACTCAATCGGATGCACTTTCGTACAAGTTACATAGCAATAAGTTGGAGCCAGCGATACCATTTGATTAATTGACTTAATTTCGTTGATGTCATAATGCTCTACGAACATGTTCCAGACTCGAGTCATCCAAGGAATAAATGAAGTCATGTTGTGGAGAAGCATACAGCCACATTACAGTTGCTGTTTGCTGGTCGTCTTGTTATGTAGAATCTCACTTCTCGCTGTTCATTTAATGGAGCCAAGCATGGTACTTTAAAAATATTGGCCTTGTACATAACAGTAAGGCCACATACTTTCCTCCAAAGTTGAAGGCTCAGCTGAAATGACAGTTCTGTTCAGGCTGGGTCTAGACGAGAGATGAGTCGTCTTGTTCTATTCTCTATTCTGTCACGTAGTCACAGATAAGACAGTGGCTTCCTGGCAGCTCTGTTTGCAAGATTTATAATGTGGTTGTTAATATTCAGTTTGGAGTCAAATTTTACTACAAGGATATCAGCCTCAACCCCGGGTACGAACACTCCAATCCATTCTTACCACTGCTCCAGCATTACTGTCATAGTGTCAAGAGACCATCATCATCTGTGCGTTTTTTTCGTGAGCAAATGTGACCTGCCATCGTTTTCCTTAGGGTGATATAGCTAGAAACTGGTAATGGATGGCACTTCCTCTCTTGGATAATTAAATGTCAGAGAATAGTCGTCTGCACAGCATGGGATTCTGGAATGAGTTGAAGATGGTCAGTGAAGTGCACATTCCTGAACAATGGTCCAAGCACACTTCCATGTGGAATACTTTCACTTATAGTGTCTTGTTGATTATGTCCCTTAGAGAACTACACTTAAGAGATCTACCTTGAATGAAAGTATTCACTGAGTATGCATAGTGCAAACCTGGCAACTCCTAGTGCTTGTAGTTTTACCAAGAGTCCCTGGTGCCATACTCTATCGATAGAACCAACAATGTCCAGTGCTACTACACAGCTGACCTTAGATTCATCCAGTGACTGGTGCCACATAGTGGAGAGGTTTAACAGTAGACCAGCAGCAGAGTGACTTTTTCGGTCTCAAAGAAGAGACTGGTAGTCGAGAAAATTTGTCATTTGCCGTGAGATTATTGTCTCGAGAATCTTGCCAGTATCTGACAGGAGTGACACTGGTTTGTAGTTGCTGATTTCCGCTCTGCTCTTCTTATTGTCAATAGGACCTGCATTTGGTTCATTCCACAGAGAAGTCCATTTACACTATGCTAGGCAGTGTTCATGGATGCGAGTTAGAGGTGCACATCTACTCTGCAGTCCTGGGCTCACCTTATTTGGGTCTGTGGCATGCAAAGAGTACGTAACCTTTATTCGGCGCATGGACACACCCTCATTTACAGGCTATCTCCCCCAACCAGCGAACCAGGTTGCTAAGAGTTGATGATGGGGCCCCATCGTTCAACTAGTGACCAGGTTCTAGCCAATAAGAAGGTGGGATTGGCAATCGCAGAGGTTATGTGGATACCGCTCTCCTGTCTGCCCTTGTCATTCCCATTCTAGAGCTGGTTGAAGCACGGTCTGCTATCTTGTGGCTTCTATTTCTGCCTTGCTTACCGTGACGTGCACTATACTTATTACTGTACATAGTGTACATATTGCTGTTCTAAATTGGTGAAGGATAATATAAGTCTAAACTTTTTCTGCTGTGTTTCTTTTGCTCCCATTACACCTGGGATAACAGGCCTTTGAAATCCTGGGTTGTAATATGGGGGCCTGTCCGGGATCTGGAGCTGGACTTAGAGAAATGGTTGAGCTTAGGGTGAAGCTTGTAGCAGGAACATTGTGTAGCTTGCTGTCTCGCTTCGCTTTACAAATTTTGCGTGTCAGTTGCTTATGATCAGCCTTGCTATTGTGTGATCGTTCAACAGCTCGCTACTAGCTTGTTCAGTGTGCTCGCTTCGCTACGGTCAATCTTGTGTGCAGTCGGCTTTGCTTGTATGCGTATTCTGCAATCGTACTGTGCATAGCTAAGCGTGTTCTGCAAATTAACGTGTTACGTTGGGGTATTCGTACTGTGCATAGCGAATAACTTATGCCACCTAGACGAGTCAGACGCCTGGTGTCGGCATATACTTTGCATAACCTACCTAAATTGTCCCTACAGCGTTGTTGGCAAATTGCTCGTTCCATTGGCATTCCCTATAAACGCACTCTCACAGCTGCGCAACTGCGTTCACTTATTGCTGACAAACTTATTGAAGAAGAGATGGCACATCAAACTCCTCCCTCTACGGGAGCTGGGGCAAAAACTCTTATGTTCTCGCATGAGGAATATGATACACCTACAGAGCAAAATGGTCAGTATGGTGCAGCTGGGTTGTCTCGAGGTGAATCAGCGTCGTTGGCACTTGAGCTGGCAAAAATCACGCTGGAGCAAACTAGGGAACAGAGAGCATTCGCAAGGGAAGAATTTGATAGGGAAAGAGAAAGGAGGCAGTTTTCGCATTCTGTAAACGATTTCAGTTTACAAAAAGCAGTACAGCTTGTTCCCCGCTTCAATGAGGCCGAACCAGAGCAATTTTTCGAAAGCTTCGAAAATCAGGCTCGAGCCTTGAGGTGGCCGGAACAGCACTGGGCAGCGTTGGTTCATACAGCATTATTGGGTAAGGCACAGGAATTTACGTCGGTATTAACTGACGCTGAATTCTCTGATTATCAAGTAGTGAAGACCACAGTGTTGGGAGCATATACATGTATCCCAGCTAAATATCGTAAGACCTTCAAATTGAACAGGCGGCAGCTTGGTCAATCCCTGGTGGACTTTGTGAGACAGCAAACCAAAGCTTTTACCAGCTGGTATAAAGCGAGTGGTGTCTCTAACTTTGAGGAGCTGGTGCAGCTTATTCTGATTGATAACCTGCTGGAGTCTGTGGGACCAGAGGTTCGTGTCTTTCTGCAGGATCGTGACTTAACCACTGCATTGGAGGCGGCCAGGTTGGCTGATACCTTCGAAACGAACCGCTCCTTGTCCGAGCGGTCCCGTCTCTCTTTTCAACAGTCTGGCGTGAGCAGAGATCGACAACATTGGAGAATGAAGTGCCAGCCGGAGGGAGAGCGTCTACGTCATCCAACCAAGTCACCTGGTGAGCCACGCTTCTCAACATATGGTCCCCCTGCGGAGAGGCAAACTACTTATGGAGCATCTCGACAACAATATCCAGAGAGACACCAGCCAGAACGACACCACTTGCAACGTCATCAGGGAGTAAAGGGCAAGCCTGTCGTCTGCTTCAGGTGCAATAAAGTAGGTCACATCAGTTCCAACTGCCCCCAAAAACCTCAACCCATTGGGAAAATCTCTAATATCCCTAGTAACATGTCCCCTAGAGAAGTAGAAAAAGGTATGGCCCCTTATTATTGCGAAAGTCTTATTTCCCTTCAGGAAAACTCAGAACCAACTAAAGTAAATACCTTTAGAGATACTGGAGCATATTGCTCACTTGTAAGAGAGGGAATATTACCCCTTTCAGAGAATACTTCTTTGAATTCCTCTGTTTTATTGGAAGCATATGGAGGAGCTATATATTCTGTTCCTTTGCATAAAATTTATGTACAGTGCAAATATTACACTGGGTACTTGACTGTAGGTGTCTCAAAAGGATTCCCCATGAAAAATGCTATGTTATTACTGGGTAATAACATTACTACTGTTAGTTCGTGTCCTGAACCTATAATGATTAATTCTTCTCCGGTGTTGGCCATAACTCGGGCAACATCCCAAGGGTTGTCTGGAGAGAATGTTGACCTATCCTTGGACGACTCCGATCTCGGAATAGCCACATTGTTTTACGAGGAAAACTGGCCAGAGCCTCGTAGATCAAGTGAACAGACCCCGATCAAGCCTTCCTATTCCCAGGTTGCAGGATTGCCAGATGTCTCTGTTTCCATGCCCGAGGGACTGTCCTTCCGGGAGGAACAACGAAAGGACCCTTCTTTAAAATTCGCTTTTGAGGCAGCCATGGGTAAATCCTCTTTGGGTCATCCAGTCAAGTATGAAGTTAAAAATGATTATTTGGTCTGCACTGAGACTGGTAAGGAGACAGAGGGCCGGCAATTATACGACAGGTTAGTGGTTCCAACCAAGTATAGACCTCAGATATTAAATATAGCTCATAATACGTCATTAGGAGGTCACTTAGGAATTACAAAAACCTTGTATAGAATCACAAAAGAATTTTATTGGCCAAAATTAAAGAAAGATGTGAAGAATCATATTAGGTGTTGCCGAGAATGTCAGCAAGTTGGAAAACCTGGACATTCCATTAAACCTGCACCTCTCCAACCCATCCCTGCAGATGGAGAACCTTTTGCAGATTTAATTATAGATTGTGTAGGTCCACTACCTAAGTCAAAGTCTGGAAACCAGTATTTATTTACAATTATGGATAAAGTAACCAGATATCCTGAAGCAATCCCTATGCGTAGTATCAATACTAAAGCTATTCTCAAAGCTTTAACAAAATTCATTTCTTGTTTTGGCATTCCTAAAACTATACAAAGTGATCAAGGTACTAACTTCACTGCCAAAGCATTTAGGGAAGTATTAACTAGGTTAGGGATAATTCACAACTTATCCACTGCCTATCATCCTCAGTCCCAAGGCGCCTTGGAAAGATTCCACCAGACATTAAAAACAATGATGAGAAGTTTTTGCATGCACTTTCCTACAGACTGGGATGAATCTCTACCTTTGTTGCTGTTCTCAGTACGGGAGACGGTGCAAGAGTCTACAGGGTATAGTCCGTTTGAGCTGATCTTTGGGCACAATGTACGAGGTCCTCTTCGGGTGCTCAAAGAAGGATGGATGGGAGAAGACGTAAGCTCAACACTCTACAACCCGTCTTCAAGGTTGCAGGTGGCACGTGAGTTAGCCAAGGCTAACCTAAAGACAGCTCAAAGTAAGATGAAACAGAGGTATGACAGAAGTGCACAATTCCGTTCCTTCCATCCAGGAGACAAGGTGTTGGTGCAGGAACCTATACCTGGCCACACCTTGAAAGCTAGATTTACGGGACCTATGCAGATAGTAAGTAGATTATCTGATTTAAATT
Organism: Cherax quadricarinatus; assembly: GCF_038502225.1. Classification (NCBI taxonomy): domain Eukaryota; kingdom Metazoa; phylum Arthropoda; class Malacostraca; order Decapoda; family Parastacidae; genus Cherax; species Cherax quadricarinatus. The sequence goes on from NC_091313.1 coordinate 42,338,571, forward strand.
ATGTGGTAGCTCCCATTGATAAGACCTCAAAAACAAAAACTTACCACATTAATCAAATCAAGGCCTTTCATACACCAGATAAAGTCCCAGTAATGACTCTGTCCTCTACCTCTGAGGACGACTCTGACTCTTTGCACTCTATCTCTGAAATTAATACTAAACTTTCAAATTCTGTCCTCCTCAAGGATCCTAGCCCGTTAATGGATGGATTATCTGAAATACAAGCAACAAATTTAACTGAGCTTCTACAGTCATATCCTAATATTTTTTCGGATGTGCCGAAAAAATGTACGTTAGGTTACCATGATGTAGATGTGGGAAAATCTAAACCAATTAAACTCTCCCCCTACAGAGCTAATCCTGAAAAGCAAAGGCTACTTCAGCAGGAAGTAGACTTCTTGTTAGAACATGGTTTAGTGGAGGAGTCATCTAGTCCATGGGCTTCACCGTGCATCCTAGTAAAAAAGGCTGATGGAGGGTTTCGTATGTGCACAGACTACCGTAAAGTGAACGAGGTCACAATTACAGATGCTTACCCTCTTCCTCGTCTGGATGACGTAATTGACTTTGTGGGTAAGGCTACTTTTGTGTCCAAATTAGATCTCCTTAAAGGTTACTATCAGGTACCTTTGACAGATAAGGCGAAGGAAATCTCTGCCTTCGTAATTCCAGGAGGTCATTATCAGTATACAGTTACCCCTTTCGGAATGAAAAATTCCCCCTCTTCATTCCAGAAACTCATCCATCAGGCTATTAAAGGACTTGAAGGCACGGCAGCATACCTAGATGATATTGTTGTGGTGTCTGATACTTGGGATCAACACCTACTTAGACTTAAAGCTCTGTTTGAGACCTTTAAGAATTCCCAATTAACAGTTAATTTATCTAAATCTTCCTTTGGCCAGGCCACTGTCACTTTTCTAGGCCATGAAGTAGGTAGTGGTAATGTTGCACCTAAACTTGCTAAAGTTCTTTCGATTAAAGAATATCCAGTTCCTCATGATAGGAAATCTCTTCAACGTTTCCTAGGCATGATCGGATTTTACAGAAGATTCTGTAAGAATTTCTCAGATATTGTAGCCCCTCTTACCTCTCTTACCAGTCATAAAGTTCCCTTTATTTGGACTTCAGATTGTAACACTGCTTTTAATAAAGCAAAAAGATTATTGTGCTCTGCACCCATTCTCCTGTCTCCAGACTTCTCCAAACCTTTTTCATTACAGGTTGATGCTTGTGAGTCTGGGGTTGGGGCGGTACTATTACAAATCGGGAACAAGGAGCTGCAGCCAATCGCATACTTTTCAGCCAAGTTCCAGCCACATCAGAGAGCTTACTCTACCATTGAAAAAGAAGCCCTCGCGCTGGTACTGGCTTTGGAGCATTTCGATGTTTATGTGGGCCAGACATCGCAGGTGGTCACAGTCTACAGTGATCACAACCCGTTAGTCTATCTCCAAGCCATGAAGAATCACAACACAAGGCTTATGCGTTGGACGCTCAGGCTGCAGCCCTACAACATAAAAATTAAATATATTGCCGGCAAAGAAAATGTGTTGGCAGACTCTTTGTCAAGAGTCTAGTTTAATATTTTATTTAGGTTAGGATGTATTTGTGGTAACCCCCTTTCAAGCTCTTTTTTTTATCCCCCTGATGTGGGGTTTTTTTTTTAGTGAGGGGATACGGGCTACCGTCCGCTTGTATCTTGGACCTATGTTGGCCTATCTGACTGCTGTCTTGCTCTGAGTTTAGGGTTTGGCTTTTGGTCACTAGGAAAGCTGAGCTCTATCTAAGAGTTGGATGGTGGAGAGGATAGGCGGTCCCATTATTTCGTGCCATGGCGGCACGGTTACCACTGGGAGGTGGCAGCCTAATCCTGAGCCTTCTCGGGGGTGGGGGTGTGGCATGCAAAGAGTACGTAACCTTTATTCGGCGCATGGACACACCCTCATTTACAGGCTATCTCCCCCAACCAGCGAACCAGGTTGCTAAGAGTTGATGATGGGGCCCCATCGTTCAACTAGTGACCAGGTTCTAGCCAATAAGAAGGTGGGATTGGCAATCGCAGAGGTTATGTGGATACCGCTCTCCTGTCTGCCCTTGTCATTCCCATTCTAGAGCTGGTTGAAGCACGGTCTGCTATCTTGTGGCTTCTATTTCTGCCTTGCTTACCGTGACGTGCACTATACTTATTACTGTACATAGTGTACATATTGCTGTTCTAAATTGGTGAAGGATAATATAAGTCTAAACTTTTTCTGCTGTGTTTCTTTTGCTCCCATTACACCTGGGATAACAGGCCTTTGAAATCCTGGGTTGTAATAGGGTCCACAACCTTTTCTTGCACCAACGATTTAAAGAGAAGATACACTTCATCTTGTCTTATCGTCACCACTGACAACTTTGACACAGTTCTTGAGGCTAGCCAAGGAGCGTTCCTTGCTGAATCAGGAACTTTTATCTTGGCAGCAGTATTCGGCAAAGAGGTCAACTTTCTCCTGACTGCTAACAGAGAAGGTCCCATCCTACCGGAATAATTTCATCTCCCTCCCTCCCTCTCTCTCTCTCTCTCTCTCTCTCTCTCTCTCTCTCTCTCTCTCTCTCTCTCTCTCTCTCTCTCTCTCTCTCTCTCTCTCTCTCTCTCTCTCTCTCTCTCTCTCTCTTTCTCTTTCTCTCTCTTGTATGTGAGGCAAGTTGGAAACTCATTTGTGAACTCCTTTTATGTTACATTTATTTTTCTTTAGATCTACCTACTATTTAATTGGATAAAACTTGATATTGTCTTATTCCCCAGGCACACTAGGACCTTAATGGTTTAGTAATTACCCAGGTACATAATAATGTTACTAACACGACGATTGACTGCTTTGCGTTGCATTGTTTGGCTAATAAGAAACCTCGATTTCAAGCAGAGATGTTAAATGGCTATTTGGGGGAGATTGGCTTTTGCAGGACTTTCTGCTGATTCGCAACAGTGATTGGCTGAGTTGGCAGGGCTTGCTCAATCAATAAGGCACCTGCAAGCAGTTGCAAATGGCTGATTTGTCTTTCCAGTCTGCTTGAAGAATCTGCTACACTGTGATTGGCTGTTCTGGGCTAAGGAGGAGCTTTGTGCATTATATAAGGCAGAGGAAGGCATTGATTCAAAACAGTGCAACGGACAAGTGAAATAGTAGCAGTAGCAACACACACAGCAAGAGGTATTATTGAGCTTCCCCAGCGCTCGGGCTTAATGCCAAAAGCTGGGGTGTGACTCCAAAAGGATCCTTTAGTGCTTGGTGCCTTTTCACCTTCTGATATCGTCTGCTGCTATGCAGCTGCCACACCTTTCGAAACCAGTGTGGGTGGGGTTTGTGGCAGCCCAAGGTGCCTAGCTTCTCTCTCCGAGCCCCGTGGAGGCGGGGAATGGAGCTAGACCTGGGGACAGCTTGTCTCAGAAGATGAGGAGGTACTTGTGCCTCCTCCCATGGCAGACATTGGTCTGAGACACTCCCACGACAGGGAGCCAAGGCCGGGCCACCTCTTGGAAAAGGCCCAGGCAGGGCGATTATACTGGCGAATCTACAAATAAGAACAGTGATTCGAACATGATGGTAGTGTTCAGCCTTTTTTTATGCGAGAGATAATGTGGTAACAAGGGGTGAGTAATCCGTCGTTGACAACAACAGAGGCTATAGTGATGTCCACAAAGCGTAGGTTTAGGATTTAAGAGGCAGTGTGGATTTTTATTATTTCTTCTATCTTAGCTCGGGTGTTCTGTTCCTCAATTGACTTGGAGAAGTCATCAGGAGAATGACTGGTGAGCCTCTGGAAGAAGGCTGACTTCCTCACGCGAAGTATGGGTGAGGCGGCAACATCAAAGTGGTTTCTTTTCAGGGTCTCGATGGCGGTGAAGGTTACAAGCTTGTCAGTATCTTCGCCGTTGAAATAGTCAGCAACGGCGGCGTCCTTGATGGTGATCAGATTACTGAGACGGTCACCCAAGGTGTCCCTTAGTAAGGAATTCAGTGCATGCTTCGTGTGGACAAACGTCCTCACTAAGTGAACGAATGCGAACATGGTGCGGCTGCATACTGTACTCACTTAATTCACCTGATTATGGCTGCAGGATCGAGTCATAGCTCCTGGCCCACCTTTTCACTGGTCGCTACTAGGTCACTCTTCCTAATCGATAGAAAGATGGCATCTGTTATCATTCCTGTGAGCATGGTTTCTGTGAGAGCTATGATGTCCAGTGATGTCTCTTTGACTCTTTCGTGCCACTCCTCCCACTTATTTGTTATTTCATCAGCATTGATGTACCATACCTTCAATTTCCTCTCCAACACTGTGTTCTGAGGGTCCATGAGAGTGGGGGATCTTTCAGTGTACTGTTGGGGCTGTAAGTGTGGAATGTGGTTTGTGTTGGTTCTGGGGTTCTGGGGGTGGTTCTGTGTGTGCCTGCACTTGTTGCTCTGCCCTGCTCTGGTTGTCCTCTGCTGAATCTGCCCTTGTCTCTCTTCATATCCCCTTTCGCTCCCGTGTCCTCTCTCTCAGCTGCTGTCGTTCTGTCCGTGTTCTGTCTCGGTCTAAGAGCACTCTCTTGTATGCTGACGATCCCTTCAGCCGTGATGGACTTGATATACCTACACCCACTCCACTAAGGACTGCTCTCTTAGAAGTTTACCTCAATGTGCGGTGTTGACGGCCACACTCACACTGAATGCCCTAAGACCGATTAACCCACAGTAAGTACATATACTGAAAAGAAGACAATCCAACCCTTTTTGCTTCATGCCCTGTGCATAAGAAAATTATCCGTATAAACTTACAATCTCCCAGAAAAATTTTCAGGACACAAGTGAACCAACATATACTGCCATCACACGCCTGCAGGAAGACAATCAGAAGATACTAGAAGCAGCCCAACAACCAACCTTTCCCATCTTCGCTACGAAATTGCATTCATCACCTAACCTAACCTAATTTTCTTTTCGGTAAAAAGGCCGTTCGGCCAAATATCCGTCGGTGAAATGTCTGTCGGCCAAGTGTTCGTCGGTCATCTGTCCGGTCACGGAGGGATGGATCCCTAGACCTGTGTGTGGGGTGAGTGCACTAGCGATCGAGCTACGGGACACGGTGAGATACTGCAACCAATTTAAAGTGATAATTTTTGATAGTGTCATGAGAAACGGCTACCGTAATATAAAGATTACTTTTAACAGTTTAGTGAGAAACTACAATCGTAATACATTGATAGTGAGAGTGTAGTGGGATATTATGGTGCTCGTGGCTCAGTTGATAGCATCCTCAGTTCTCAACCGAGCGACTGGGGATGGCTCCCCAGCAGGAGTGAAACGTTGGGTATGTTTCTATACACCTACTGCCTCTGTTCACCTAGCAATATGTAGGTACTTGGGTGTTCAAATCGACTTATCGTGGGTCGCATTCTGGGTGACAAGATTAGACTCCAACGGAATAAGACCGACTGACCACAAAGACGCACGGCTTTTATTTGAGTTATCCTGTAACAAAATTTTATCTTACATTGCGAAAGAAATACTGTGATAACTATACGTATTTCGATCTCCGTACTGCCTGACTCCAGTCACTTCTATATCTATGCACGCCATTGGAATAGCACAGTGGTAAATTAAATTTTACACAGCTCAAAATGAACTCCGAGCTTTCTCTAAATGAAGCTCACCAGCAGTGAAAGTTTGAAACCACTCAGGAAAGACATTCTCCAGTAAATGACCTGATTCCAAGGATTCCAAGTTCTATAACAGTTTCTGAAACTTCGCAGTTTGTACCTTCTCAGACTCAGCTTAACGTGGTATCATCCTTATTATAAAATAATATTATGAAAGCAATCAGAAAAACTATTCGTTAGTTACTGAATATAAATGAATATCACTACTCAGTAAAATTGCCAATGTGGGACGAAAATCAACCAATAACAGTGCAAACCTTGTGGTCAGGAAACCACACCAATGGCTAAAATTTGAAGTCTATCTAATGAGTCATTTTCCATTTATGTTTTTTTTTTTTTAATTTTTTCTATATTAACCAAATTTTGCGCTCACACATAAGATGCATCAGCCACTCAATACTGAAGCCGTTCAGAAGCAGTAAATTTAAATTAATTTTCCACGATTCATCACAAAATGAGTAGATCTGCTCTTAATAACTTGAATTCCATTCTCCGTCATCATTGAATTAGGGAGCAGATTTTAACGTTTGATGCTACGTTACTGACGGTTTTGGCAGTTATCGGAGCTATTCCAGATTGCATAGAATGAGTTCAACAACTTTGGCCATTGGGCACGTCAACACACCAGTTGCTCCAAGAATCTATTCCTAGTTACCGTACACAATCGTTAAAACTCTGAAGCCGAATTACGAGCAAAATAAACACGAAAGGTTGAAGAAAAAAAAATTCAGGCAAACACTTGAAACTGCAATTATAATTAATTATAATACAGGGACGTCTAGTGACAGTTTCATGAGTTGTGACAGATATATATTGGTTATCAGCGAGTGTTGCAGAGTGATGCAGAAAAACATAGAGTGATAACCTGTGATAACCTGTGATAACCTGTGATAACCTGTGATAACCTGTGGTGTTATACAGTGAGGATATAAACTAGGAAAACTAGTTATGGACGGCACCAGAATTTCTATACTTGAGAGGCTGCAGGGTTTTGTCGTGAGTATCTGGGTGAAAGAAGGGTAAGAGACTTGCTCTCAAGTAATGTTATAACTCTCGGCGCCGCCACTGCTGTTAGTGTTCCAATTTGAAGGAATTCAATTCAGCAATGTACAGTGTTACCTCTCAGTTATCCACTAAAACTATTATGTACTGTGTTTGAGTCTGTCATCCCTTGAATTCACACCCCTACATATCAGAGAGGTGATTAGTAGTAAAAAAATAAGTAGTGTGAGGAAAAAGCAGGTAATTCCCTTTTCTCAAGTTTTTTTCCAGAATTCACGAGTTTCCTTGCAGCTTTAACCACAATTGGCAGGTCATCTGTGGGGCAGATTTATTGTTACAGGTGGCTCCTAGATTTTCTGGAATGGGTTTAAGTGTCGTTTCCTGGTAACATTACCTGGTGTTTGGCTAGAGTGAAGGAGGACACTTCACCCTCATCTACCTATTGACAAGGTAAGGGTAATCTAACCACAAATTGGTTCTGCTGTTTGAACTGCTTAATCGAACTCTCTTTTCTTACTTACCGTTCTCAGCAATAATTAAGATAAGATAAGATAAGATTTCGTTCGGATTTTTAACCCCGGAGGGTTAGCCACCCAGGATAACCCAAGAAAGTCAGTGCGTCATCGAGGACTGTCTAACTTATTTCCATTGGGGTCCTTAATCTTGTCCCCCAGGATGCGACCCACACCAGTCGACTAACACCCAGGTACCTATTTGCTGCTAGGTGAACAGGACAACAGGTGTAAGGAAACGTGTCGAAATGTTTCCACCCGCCGGGAATCGAACCCGGGCCCTCCGTGTGTGAAGCGGGAGCTTTAGCCACCAGGCCACCGGGCCTGGTTTAACAGTGGTCAAGAATAACTACGAAAGTTGCCATCAACTACTTCCATATTTTTGCTTCACCATCTGGTAACCTCTGTATTGTTTTGTCAACTATAGCTGTTGTCTGCTCAGCCACGGACGTCGCTGTGGTTTGGAGCATCCTAGGGATTGCCCGACTCAACCACATCCACGCACTCCTTCCTCTGAACTCCGCATTAATCATGTGACTGTGCTGGTGGGTGATCTCTTGGAGGAAGTCAACCAGTTTATTATCAAGATGTTACCTTTCCACCACCATTGTCACCGTACATGCAGAACTTCTTTTTACAGACAAGCCTACCTATACCATCTACACCTCTTACAGACAAGCCTACCTATACCATCTACACCTCTTACAGACAAGCCTACCTATACCATCTACACCTCTTACAGACAAGCCTACCTATACCATCTACACCTCTTACAGACAAGCCTGCCTATACCATCTACGCCTCTTACAGACAAGCCTGCCTATACCATCTACGCCTCTTACAGACAATCCTACCTATACCATCTACACCTCTTACAGACAAGCCTGCCTATACCATCTACACCTCTTACAGACAAGCCTACCTATACCATCTACACCTCTTACAGACAAGCCTACCTATACCATCTACACATCTTACAGACAAGCCTACCTATACCATCTACACCTCTTACAGACAAGCCTACCTATACCATCTACACCTTTTACAGACAAGCCTGCCTATACCATCTACGCCTCTTACAGACAAGCCTACCTATACCATCTACACCTCTTACAGACAAGCCTACCTATACCATCTACACCTCTTACAGACAAGCCTGCCTATACCATCTACGCCTCTTACAGACAAGCCTACCTATACCATCTACACCTCTTACAGACAAGCCTACCTATACCATCTACACCTCTTACAGACAAGCCTGCCTACACCATTTACACCTCTTACAGACAAGCCTACCTATACCATCTACACCTCTTACAGACAAGCCTGCCTATACCATCTACGCCTCTTACAGACAAGCCTACCTATACCATCTACACCTCTTACAGACAAGCCTGCCTGCACCATCTACACCTCTTACAGACAAGCCTACCTATACCATCTACACCTCTTAAAGACAAGCCTGCCTACACCATTTACACCTCTTACAGGCAAGCCTGCCTACACCATCTACTCCTTTTACAGGCTATCCTGCCTACTCCGTCAACGCCTCTTACAGTCAAGCCTGCATACACCATTTACACCTCTTACAGGCTATCCTGCCTACACCATCTACACCTCTTACAGTCAAGCCTGCCTACACCATCTACTCCTCTTACAGTCAGGCTATCCTGCCTACACCATCTACTCCTCTTACAGGCTAGACTGCCTACACCATCTACGTCACTTAAAGGCTAGAATGCTTACACCATCTACGTCACTTACAGGCTAGACTGCTTACACCATCTACACCTCTTACAGGCAAGCCTGCCTACACCATCTACACCTCTTACAGGCAAGCCTGCCTACACCATCTACACCTCTTACAGGCAAGCCTGCCTACACCATCTACACCTCTTACAGGCAAGCCTGCCTACACCATCTACACCTCTTACAGGCAAGCTTGCCTTCACCATCTACTCCTTTTACAGGCTATCCTGCCTACACCATCAGCACCTCTTACAGTCAAGCCTGCCTACACCATCTACACCTCTTACAGGCAAGCCTGCCTTCACCATCTACTCCTTTTACAGGCTATCCTGCCTACACCATCAGCACCTCTTACAGTCAAGCCTGCCTACACCATCTACTCCTCTTACAGGCTATCCTGCCTACACCATCTACACCTCTTACAGTCAAGCCTGCCTACACCATCTACTCCTCTTACAGGCTATCCTGCCTACACCATCTACACCTCTTACAGTCAAGCCTGCCTACACCATCTACGTCACTTACAGGCTATCCTGCCTACACCATCTACGTCACTTACAGGCTAGACTGCCTACACCATCTACGTCACTTACTGGCTAGACTGCCTACACCATCTACGTCACTTACAGGCTAGACTGCCTACACCATCTACGTCACTTACAGGCTAGACTGCCTACACCATCTACGTCACTTACAGGCTAGACTGCCTACACCATCTACTCCTCTTACAGGCTATCCTGCCTACACCATCTACGTCACTTACAGGCTATCCTGCCTACACCATCTACGTCACTTACAGGCTAGACTGCCTACTCCATCTACGTCACTTACAGGCTAGACTGCCTACACCATCTACGTCACTTACAGGCTAGACTGCCTACACCATCTACGTCACTTACAGGCTATCCTTCCTACACCATCTACGTCACTTACAGGCTATCCTGCCTACACCATCTACGTCACTTACAGGCTATCCTGCCTACAACATCTACGTCACTTACAGGCTATCCTGCCTACACCATCTACGTCACTTACAGGCTATCCTGCCTACACCATCTACGTCACTTACAGGCTATCCTGCCTACACCATCTACGTCACTTACAGGCTATCCTGCCTACACCATCTACGTCACTTACAGGCTATCCTGCCTACTCCATCTACGTCACTTAGAGGCTGTCCTGCCTACACCATCTACGTCACTTACAGGCTATCCTGCCTACTCCATCTACGTCACTTACAGGCTATCCTGCCTACACCATCTACGTCACTTACAGGCTATCCTGCCTACTCCATCTACGTCACTTACAGGCTAGACTGCCTACACCATCTACGTCACTTACAGGCTATCCTGCCTACACCATCTACGTCACTTACAGGCTATCCTGCCTACACCATCTACGACACTTACAGGCTTTCCTGCCTACACCATCTACGTCACTTACAGGCTATCCTGCCTACACCATCTACGTCACTTACAGGCTATCCTGCCTACACCATCTACGTCACTTACAGGCTATCCTGCCTACACCATCTACGTCACTTACAGGATATCCTGCCTACACCATCTACGTCACTTACAGGCTAGACTGCCTACACCATCTACGTCACTTACAGGCTATCCTGCCTACACCATCTACGTCACTTACAGGCTATCCTGCCTACACCATCTACGTCACTTACAGGCTATCCTGCCTACACCATCTACGTCACTTACAGGCTAGACTGCCTACACCATCTACGTCACTTACAGGCTAGACTGCCTACACCATCTACGTCACTTACAGGCTAGACTGCCTACACCATCTACGTCACTTACAGGCTAGACTGCCTACACCATCTACGTCACTTACAGGCTAGACTGCCTACACCATCTACGTCACTTACAGGCTATCCTGCCTACACCATCTACGTCACTTACAGGCTATCCTGCCTACACCATCTACGTCACTTACATGCTAGACTGCCTACACCATCTACGTCACTTACAGGCTAGACTGCCTACACCATCTACGTCACTTACAGGCTAGACTGCCTACACCATCTACGTCACTTACAGGCTATCCTGCCTACACCATCTACGTCACTTACAGGCTGTCCTGCCTACACCATCTACGTCACTTACAGGCTATCCTGCCTACACCATCTACGTCACTTACAGGCTAGACTGCCTACACCATCTACGTCACTTACAGGCTAGACTGCCTACACCATCTACGTCACTTACAGGCTAGACTGCCTACACCATCTACGTCACTTACAGGCTAGACTGCCTACACCATCTACGTCACTTACAGGCTAGACTGCCTACACCATCTACGTCACTTACAGGCTAGACTGCCTACACCATCTACGTCACTTACAGGCTAGACTGCCTACACCATCTACGTCACTTACAGGCTAGACTGCCTACACCATCTACGTCACTTACAGGCTGTCCTGCCTACACCATCTACGTCACTTACAGGCTAGACTGCCTACACCATCTACGTCACTTACAGGCTAGACTGCCTACACCATCTACGTCACTTACAGGCTAGACTGCCTACACCATCTACGTCACTTACAGGCTAGACTGCCTTCACCATCTACGTCACTTACAGGCTAGACTGCCTTCACCATCTACGTCACTTACAGGCTAGACTGCCTTCACCATCTACGTCACTTACAGGCTAGACTGCCTTCACCATCTACGTCACTTACAGGCTAGACTGCCTACACCATCTACGTCACTTACAGGCTAGACTGCCTTCACCATCTACGTCACTTACAGGCTAGACTGCCTTCACCATCTACGTCACTTACAGGCTAGACTGCCTTCACCATCTACGTCACTTACAGGCTAGACTGCCTTCACCATCTACGTCACTTACAGGCTATCCTGCCTACACCATCTACGTCACTTACAGGCTATCCTGCCTACACCATCTACGTCAGTTACAGGCTAGACTGCCTTCACCATCTACGTCACTTACAGGCTATCCTGCCTATACCATCTACGTCACTTACAGGCTATCCTGCCTACACCATCTACGTCACTTACAGGCTAGACTGCCTACACCATCTACGTCACTTACAGGCTATCCTGCCTACACCATCTACGTCTCTTACAGGCTATCCTGCCTACACCATCTACGTCACTTACAGGCTAGACTGCCTACACCATCTACGTCACTTACAGGCTATCCTGCCTACACCATCTACGTCACTTACAGGCTAGACTGCCTACACCATCTACGTCACTTACAGGCTAGACTGCCTACACCATCTACGTCACTTACAGGCTATCCTGCCTACACCATCTACGTCACTTACAGGCTAGACTGCCTACACCATCTACGTCACTTACAGGCTATCCTGCCTACACCATCTACGTCACTTACAGGCTAGACTGCCTACACCATCTACGTCACTTACAGGCTAGACTGCCTACACCATCTACGTCACTTACAGGCTATCCTGCCTACACCATCTACGTCACTTACAGGCTAGACTGCCTACACCATCTACATCACTTACAGGCTAGACTGCCTACACCATCTACGTCACTTACAGGCTATCCTGCCTACACCATCTACGTTACTTACAGGCTAGACTGCGTACACCATCTACGTCACTTACAGGCTAGACTGCCTACACCATCTACGTCACTTACAGGCTATCCTGCCTACACCATCTACGTCACTTACAGGCTAGACTGCCTACACCATCTACGTCACTTACAGGCTAGACTGCCTACACCATCTATGTCGTTGAGGAAATATTCTACATGAAACTCGCCTGGATAAAAATACATAAGTTTTTAAACTTAGCAAACTTTTGGCTTCACAAACACACATTAGGAATTTCCCAGAATGTGAAGGACTGATTTAAGTTTTGGGTATGATTATGTTGGGTGTTGTGGGGGTCACTAACACCCGTGTGGGGGACCACATCCATGAGGTCACCACCTGTGTGGGGGACCACATCCATGAGGTCACCACCCGTGTGGGGGACCACATCCATGAGGTCACCACCTGTGTGGGGGACCACATCCATGAGGTCACCACCCGTGTGGGTGACCACATCCATGAGGTCACCACCCGTGTGGGTGACCACATCCATGAGGTCACCACCCGTGTGGGGGACCCTCGTGGATATATATAAAAATATTTTAATTACAGAAGAAAGGGGAAAAATATTAATGTTATTGGTTCAAACTTTAAACTTATATATACAAGAAATGTTGATTAAAACACTTAAAACATTTGTCACTTATCAAAAGTACCAACAGTGTGGTTGATCAACTTGCCAACTGGGAAGATTATTGTTTGAAGGGTCTGCGGGGGAGATGATTCCTCAACTTATCACAGGTAAATCACAGGTAAATCACAGGTAAATCCATCCATGGCGCTACTTTTACCACTTTTAACCTAGTTACTGTGTCACTTAAAAATACACAGTTTCTTTACTTGTTTGAAAATGTTTCATTTGTCTCTGTCCGAAGATTGATTTATTTTATAACAATTTCTTTATCTATAAAATACTTGTTCCATCTTTAACTTTGCCAGCCTCGACATCTTTAACTTTGCCAGCCTCGACATCTTTAACTTTACCAGCTTCGACATCTTTAACTTTGCCAGCTCGACATCTTTAACTTTGCCAGCCTCGACATCTTTAACTTTGCCAGCTTCGACATCTTTAACTTTGCCAGCTTCGACATCTTTAACTTTGCCAGCCTCGACATCTTTAACTTTGCCAGCCTCGACATCTTTAACTTTGCCAGCCTCGACATCTTTAACTTTGCCAGCTTCGACATCTTTAACTTTGCCAGCCTCGACATCTTTAACTTTGACAGCCTCGACATCTTTAACTTTGCCAGCCTCGACATCTTTAACTTTGCCAGCCTCGACATCTTTAACTTTGCCAGCCTCGACATCTTTAACTTTGCCAGCCTCGACATCTTTAACTTTGCCAGCCTCGACATCTTTAACTTTGCCAGCCTCGACATCTTTAACTTTGCCTGCTTCGACATCTTTAACTTTATCAGCCTCGACATCTTTAACTTTGCCTGCTTCGACATATTTAACTTTGCCTGCTTCGACATCTTTAACTTTATCAGCCTCGACATCTTTAACTTTGCCTGCTTCGACATCTTTAACTTTGCCTGCTTCGACATCTTTAACTTTATCAGCCTCGACATCTTTAACTTTGCCAGCCTCGACATCTTTAACTTTGCCAGCCTCGACATCTTTAACTTTGCCAGCCTCGACATCTTTAACTTTACCAGCCTCGACATCTTTAACTTTGCCAGCCTCGACATCTTTAACTTTGCCAGCCTCGACATCTTTAACTTTGCCAGCCTCGACATCTTTAACTTTGCCAGCCTCGACATCTTTAACTTTACCAGCCTCGACATCTTTAACTTTGCCAGCCTCGACATCTTTAACTTTGCCAGCCTCGACATCTTTAACTTTGCCAGCCTCGACATCTTTAACTCTGCCAGCCTCGACATCTTTAACTTTGCCAGCCTCGACATCTTTAACTTTGCCAGCCTCGACATCTTTAACTTTGCCAGCCTCGACATCTTTATCTAACTATTTTTTCTACTCAACAGACAAGCTCATTTAGTCCCTCGAATTTCTTGCTCCGTTGTTATATTTCCTCAAAATTTGCTAGAATTTCTAACCCATGGTCTCAACTGCTCTTTAAATTCCATTTACGACATTCTTAATGAGTTTTCACTATGATTTACAGCTCTTGAATAAATTTTCACCGTAAAACCCCTTTTATATGCTAATATTTCCCTTGAATTTTCCCTTGAATTAGTGACAATGAATTTCTAATTCCACATCATACCGTTTCTGATAACACTCTTATTAACCTTTATTAAAACAGTTTGTTAGCATCTAACACTTGTTATTTTTCTTTCAGTTCTGTTTCTCATCTAAGAGATGCCATTCTCTTATCTTTACTCTAGCTAACACTAAATAATACAAATATCTCGCAGAGGTTTTAAGAACAAACATACATTTTTATTTAATGGTGGACTGCACTCATTCGTACCATCATCATGCCTCGTATATATATCTATCAATCGCCTTCGTTTTAAAACTTGTATTTCCTATTAAGTGCTCAAGAAAATTAATTGGTCAGTATGTTTTATTTCCCTGCTGGGGTCCTCTTCAGCAGATACATAAATGAAAGGAGAATATGAATATAGGAAGGTTGCGGCTCTCAACCGTGGAGGTGAGTGTGGAGAGTCAGGTCAACACGTGGGAAGACAGGTCAAGAAGTAGGTGACTGGCACAAACCTTAAAATTTGAGAAGAAGTTTCTCTATGCTATATAATTCCTGACCTTGTGCTGGCGTTCTATATTAGGTTGGGTGCTGGTGTTTATATTTACTTATATACTTCAATGTAAACACCTGGTATATACATCATCTTCCCAATATATTATCGACACGGTCCTTGGACAACCAGTGATTAACATAACAGGCCAAGTAATGAGTAATGACATTATCATATCAAAGAAAATAAGTTATTTAATATTTAACCTTCCTGTGTTATTTAATACCCATCGTGTATTAATTAGCATTCCCTTATATAAAGAATTTAAAAAAATAGAAGAAAAGTATCTGTATAAGCATCTAAAATTTTCGTCAAGTTCCATCTCTAACTACATACAGTGGAACTCCGGTGCTTAAATTGAATTGGTTCCTAGGTGATGTCGGAACTGCAAAAAGTTCGATGTCCGAAACAGTATTTTCCAAGGTGACTCTTCCAAAAGTCTCTGAGAGTTACATCAAAGTCAGAGGTCACTTCAAAGAACTGTTAAAACAAGGCTTTATTGTATTTTTTTTACACTGAATTTTAAACAAATCGGCGCGTTCGGACTCAAGAAAAACGTTCAAAGACCGGGTCAATTTTTATCGAACAAAATTGTTCGGACTCTGGTTCGTAATATATACAGGAGAAAGGGTTACTAGTTCCTTGCTCCCGTCATTTAAGTCGACTCTTACGACATACATGGCTTACGGAGGAAGAATTCTGATCCGCTTCCCCATGGAGATAAGCAGAAATAAACAAGAACAAGAACTATTAAGCAGAAGAAAACCCAGATGGATGTGTAAATATATATGCTTGTGCATGTATGTACAGAGTGACCTAAGTGTAAACAGAAGTAGCAAGATAGACCTGTTGTCCTTCATATGTTTAACACAGAAAAAAGACACCAGCAATCCTACCATCGTGTG
>NC_091313.1:42354856-42372356 GCF_038502225.1 Cherax quadricarinatus
ATTTTCTTAAGAGTGGCACATGCGTTGTCCCAGTAAATGAAAGGGAATAAAGCAGCTGGAATTAACGGTATCAGTACAGAAATGTGGAGTGGTTGGTTCTTTTATTTAATAAATGTATGAAAGAGGGAAAGGTACCGAGGATTGGCAGAAAGCATGTATAGTTCCTTTATATAAAGGCAAAGGGGACAAAAGAAAGTGTAAGAATTGTAAGGGAATAAGCTTGTTGAGTATACATGGTAGGGTGTATGGAAGAGTTATTATTGAAAGAATTAAGGGTAAGACAGAGAGCAGGATCGCAGATGAACAAGAAGGCTTTAGGAAAGGTAGGGGGTGTGTAGACCAAGTGTTTACATTGAGACATGTAAGTGAGCAGTGTTTAAATAATTGGAAAGAAGTCTTTGTTGTATTTATGGATTTGGAAAAGGCTTATTATAGGGTGGATAGGAGAGCAATGTGGCAGATGTTGCAAGTGTATGGAATAGGTGGTGGGCTACTGAAAGCAGTTAAGAGTTTTTACGAAGATAGTGAGGCTCAGGGTATGTAGGAGAGAGAGGGAGAGGAAGATTTTTTCCCAGTAAAAGTAAGTCTTAGACAGGGATGCCTGATATCATCATGGTTGTTTAATATGTTTGTAGATGGGGTTGTACGAGAAGAGAATGCTTGGGTGTTAGGGAGAGGTTTGGGAATAAAAGATATAGAATCTTACATAGAGTGGGAGTTTTCACAGTTGCTTTTTTGCTGATGACACTGTGCTTTTGGGGGATTCTGAAGAAAAGTGGCAGAGGTTGGTGAGCGAGTTTGGAAGGGTATGTAAAAGAATGATATTAAAAGTGAACATAGAAAAAGCAAAGTGATGAGGGTGACACACAAATTAACAACGAAAGATTGGACATCAGATTGAAGAGAGAGAGTATGGAGGAAGTGAATGTGTTCAGATATTTAGGAGTGGTTTTGTTAGGAGATGGGTCTATGAAAGACGAGGTGAACCATAGAATTGACATTAAAAAGGTGAGTGGTTCATTGAGGCATCTGTGGAGACAAACAAATTTATCCATGGAGGTAAAAAACGGAATGTATGAGAGTATTAGAGTGCTCTCGCTCTTATAAGTGTGTGAAGGATGGGTTGCGAAAGTTGCAGCAAGGAAGAGGTTGAAGGCAGTGGAGATGTCATGTCTGAGGGCAATGTGTGATGTGACTGTTAATATAGAGAATTTGTAGTTTAGAGATTAAAAGGAGGTGCGGGATTACTAAGAATATTATAGAGAGGGTTGGATAGAGGTTGTTGAGGTGTTTTGGAGGGCATATAAATGTGTAGTGGAAGGAAAGCAGGGTAGGGGTTGTCCTAGAAAAGTTTGGAGGGAGGAGTAAAAGAGGTTTTGTGTGCAAGGGGCTTGGACTTCCAGCAAGAGTGAATGAACACATTAGATAGGGGCGAGTGGAGACAAGTGTTTTTTATGACGTGACGTGCTGTTGGAGTGTGAGTAAAGTAACATGAATGAAGAGAATCAGAGAAACCAGTTAGCAGAACTTGAGTCCTGGAGATGGGACTTACATTGCCTATGCTCTGAAAGAGGAGTGTTGACATTTTTCAGTTTTTTAACTGTAGTGTAGGTGCACCTCTGGCATGACAGTGTTGAAGTAAGTGATGATGAAAGTGTTTCTTTTATGTCGGGTCACCCTGATTTGGTGGGAAACGGCCGAAATGTTTATGAAATAATGAATGAAGACAAATCTATACACAATACATTCCCTCAAGGGAGGGTTCCGTGACACTGGTGAGTGGGCTCTTGATCTAGGGAACTGGATCTGTGCTCCAGTTCCCTGAATTAAGCCTGAATACCTTTCAACCCCCCCACAGGTGCTGTATAATCCTTCGGGTTTAGCACTTCCCCATGATTATAATAATAACAATAGAAAACAAGTCACTGGGGATGGAATTTTTTTAGGTCAAGTACTTTCACACGTCTCGGTGCGTCATCAGGTGCTATGCAAAGTTGAAGAGCTTGCTGGTTTCATCACACTACATTACTCTGAGAAAACTTGCCCTCATTCCTCCAGTTGCTATTCTTGCAAAAGTGCATAGCTCCTGACGACACTTGGAGATGTGTGAAAGTACTTGAGCTGAAAATTTGCATCCTCTGTGGCTTCTCTTGTACACACACACACACACACACATGTACACACACACATGCACATAAGCACAAAGGGATACGCAGAAGGTTTCACACCTTTTGAAAACTGAGCTGACACATCCTCCCTCCCTCTCTTCCTCTCTCTCTCTCTCTCTCTCTCTCCTTCCCTTCCTCTCTCCCTCTCTCCCTCTCTCCCTCTCTCCCTCTCTCTATCGCTCTCTCCCTCCCTCCCTCTCTCCCTCACCCTCAATCCTGTACACACTCTCACTGTCTCCCCTCCCTCCAACCCCTACTCAGGGCCACCACAAAGTCCACCCCTCCACCCCCCTCCGGCATTCCCACTCACCCCGCTACTCCCCTTTTCACCTACCTACCTACCACTCTCTACCTCTCTCGACCCCCTGCAACCAAAATTAGAGTACACTGCACACAGTATACACTCAATACTCACACAAAACACAAACACATACACAAGCACACCCACACCGAAACACACACCAACACCCTCGCTCAAACACACGACTACATACACCCAGCCACACCCAAACACACCTGCAGCATACAGGTGTCTGGCAAACCTAAGAACAGCATTCCAACATCTAAATAAGGAGTCATTCAGGATCCTGCACACTGTGTACGTTAGGCCCATATTGGAGTATGCAGCGCCAGTTTGGAACCCACATGTGAGGAAACTAGAGAAAGTGCAAAGGTTTGCAACAAGACTAGTCCCAGAGCTAAAGGGTATGTCCTACTAGGAGGTATGATAAGAGGTATGATAAAGCGCATGGAGCAGGAAGAGTGACCCAGTAGCGACCAGTGAAGAGGCGGGGCCAGGAGCAATGACTCGACCGCTGCAACCACAACTAGGTGAGTACACCTCCACACCAAACAAAAACCCACACCCGACACACACACACGCACACACACACACACACACACACACACACACACACACACACACACACACACACACACACACACACACACACACACAGCATGCACACACAGAGCTATCCTCAGAACACCATCCCAACACAAACTACAGTCCACACTCACAGCTTCCACCCAACACCCAGCTATAGAATCCCACAGTATGCTACCAGGTCTCCCACCCTCACAGGCCCCCAAACCACAGTGTTGGAAAGGAAACTGAAGGTATGGTACACAAACGCTGATGGAATAACAAATAAGTGGGAGGAGTGGCAGGAAAGAGTCAAAGAGGCATCACTGGACATCATAGCTCTCACAGAAACCAAGCTAACAGGTACGATAACAGATGCCATATTTCCAACGGGATACCAGATCCTGAGGAAAGACAGAGGTAATGGGGGGGGGGAGGAGTGGCACTGTTGATCAAAAACCAATGGAATTTTGATGAGCTGGAGAGAGGAGACAGCAGAGAAGCAAGCGATTATATAGCGGGAACACTTCACTCTGGAGGTCCCAAGGTGGTAATTGCAGCGATGTATAACCCACCACAGAACAGCAGGAGGCCAAGGCAAGAGTATGACGAGAGCAATAGAGCGATGATTGACACACTGGCTGCAGTGGCCAGAAGACCTCATGCATGCAGGGCAAAGCTCCTGATCATGGGCGACTTTAACCACAAGGAGATCGATTGGGAGAACTTGGAGCCACATGGGGGCCAAGACACATGGAGGGCTAAGATGATGGAGGTGGTACTGGAAAACTTCATGCACCAACACATAAGGGACACTACAAGAGAGAGAGGAGAGGATGAACCAGCAAGACTGGACCTAATATTCACCTTGAGTAGTGCAGATATTGAGGACATCACATATGAAAGACCCCTTGGGGCCAGCGATCATGTGGTTTTAAGCTTCAAATACACAGTAGAGCTACAAGTGGAGGGGGAAGCAGGAAGGCAAGGACGAATGAAGCCAAACTACAAGAAAGGGGACTACATGGGAATGAGGAACTTCCTGAATGGGGTTCAGTGGGACAGAGAACTGGTAGGGAAGTCAGTTAATGAGATGATGGAATATGTAGCAACAATGTGCAAGGAGGCTGAGGAGAGGTTTGTACCCAAGGGTAACAGGGCTAATGAAAAAGCGTGGATGAGCCCATGGTTCACCCAAAGGTGCAGGGAGGCAAAAACCAAGTGTGCTAGGGAATGGAATAAATATAGAAGGCAAAGGACCCAGGAGAATAAGGAGAGCAGTCGTAGAGCCAGAAATGAATACGCATAGATAAGAAGGGAGGCCCAACGACAATATGAAAACGACATAGCAGCGAAAGCCAAATCTGACCCGACACTGTTATACAGCCACATCAGGAGGAAAACAACAGTCAAGGACCAGGTAATCAGGCTAAGGAAGGAAGGAGGAGAGACAACAAGAAATGACCATGAAGTAAGTGAGGAACTCAACAAGAGATTTAAAGAAGTGTTCACAGAGGAGACAGAAGGGGCTCCAGAAAGACGGAGAGGTGGGGCACACCACCAAGTGCTGGACACAGTACACAAAACCAAGGAAAAAGTGAAGAGGCTTCTGAGTGAGCTAGATACCTCAAAGGCAATGGGGCCGGATAACATCTCTCCATGGGTTCTGAGAGAGGGAGCAGAGGCGTTAGGTGTACCCCTAACAACAATATTCAATACATCTATCGAAACAAGGAGATTGCCTGAGGCACGGAAGACAGCAAATGTAGTCCCAATCTTTAAAAAAGGAGACAGACATGAAGCACTAAACTACAGACCAGTGTCACTAACATGTATAGTATGCAAAGTCATGGAGAAGATTATCAGGAGAAGAGTGGTGGAACACCTAGAAAGGAACGATCTCATCATCAGCAGCCAACATGGTTTCAGGGACGGGAAATCCTGTGTCACAAACCTACTGGAGTTCTATGATATGGTGACAGCAGTAAGACAAGAGAGAGAGGGGTGGGTGGATTGCATTTTCTTGAACTGCAAGAAGGCGTTTGACACAGTTCCACACAAGAGATTAGTGAAAAACTGGAGGACCAAGGAGGGATAACAGGGAAGGCACTAAAATGGATCAGGGAATAGTTGTCAGGAAGACAGCAGCGAGTCATGGTACGTGGCGAGGTGTCAGAGTGGGCACCTGTGACCAGCGAGGTCCCACAGGGTCAGTCCTAGGACCAGTGCTGTATCTGGTATTTGTGAACGACATAACGGAAGGAATAGAGTCCGAAGTGTCCCTCTTTGCAGATGACGTGAAGTTGATGAGAAGAGTTCATTCGATCAAAGACCAGGCAGAACTACAAAGGGATCTGGACAGGCTGCAGACCTGGTCCAGCAATTGGCTACTAGAGTTCAACCCCACCAAGTGCAAAGTCATGAAGATTGGGGAAGGGCAAATAAGACTGCAGACGGAGTACAGTCTAGGGGGCCAGAGACTACAAACCTCACTCAAGGAAAAAGATCTTGGGGTGAGTATAACACCAGGCATATCTCCTGAAGTGCACATCAACCAAATAACTGCTGCAACATATGGGCGTCAAGCAAATCTAAGAACAGCATTCCGACATCTTAATAAGGAATCGTTCAGGACCCTGTACACCGTGTACGTTAGGCCCATATTGGAGTATGCGGCACCAGTTTGGAACTCACGCCTAGCCAAGCACGTAAAGAAACTAGAGAAAGTGCAAAGGTTTGCAGCAGGACTAGTCCCAGAGCTAAGAGGTATGTCCTACGAGGAGAGGTTAAGGGAAATCAACCTGACGACACTGCACGACAGGAGAGATAGGGGGGACATGATAACGACATGCAAAATACTGAGAGGAATTGACAAGGTGAACAAAGACAGGATGTTCCAGAGATGGGACACAGCAACAAGGGGACACAGTTGGAAGTTGAAGACACAGATGAATCACAGGGATGTTAGGAAGTATTTCTTCAGCCACAGAGTAGTCAGGAAGTGGAATAGTTTGGGAAGCGATGTAGTGGAGGCAGGATCCATACATAGCTTTAAGCAGAAGTATGATAAAGCTCACGGTTCAGGGAGAGTGACCTAGTAGCGACCAGTGAAGAGGCGGGGCCAGGAGCTTGGACTCGACTCCTGCAACCTCAACTGGATGAGTACACACACACACACACAGACACACACACACACACACACACACACACACACACACACACACACACACACACACACACACACACACACACACACACACACACACACACAGAAAGGCAGAAACTGAGAGAGATGGTACAAAGGCGAAAGAAGGAAAAAGAGGGGATGGAGAAGACAGACAGGAGATCCCAGACCCAGGAAGAAGATCAAATACAGCCTCCCTCACAACTTCCTATAGAAGCCTCCCAACCAGGTCATCCCCAGTGCAACCAAACACTCTAAATCAAAACACCCATGCCACATCCAATGCCCCCACCCACTACATTACAAACTCCACCCGCACAGCAACAACCCATAGTTCCTTACCAGGTCTCCCACTTCCTCAACCCCAATGTACCTCCCAGACCACAGTCGTAGAAAAGAAGTTGAAGGTGTGGTATACAAATGCAGATGGAATAACAAACAAGTATGAGGAGTGGCACGAAAGAATCAAAGAGACATCCCCAGACATAATAGCACTCACAGAAACAAAACTCACCAGAATAATAACAGATTCAATCTTTCCATCCGGATACCAAATCCTCAGGAAAGACAGAGGGAGGAGAGGGGGAGGAGGAGTTGCACTGCTCATTAAAAACCAGTGGGGTTTTGAGAAAATGGAAGGAATGGATGGCAAGGGCGAAAGGGACTACTTAGCAGGAACAATCCAGTCTGAGGGACATAAGGTGATAATTGCAACCCACCACAGAACTGCAGGAAGCCAAGAGAAGAATATGATGAGAGCAACGGAGCAATGATCGACACACTAGCCGAGGTGGCCAGGAGAGCACACATGGGGGGAGCAAAGTTACTAGTTATGGGTGATTTCAATCACAAGGAGATTGACTGGGAAAACCTGGAGCCCCATGGGGGTCCCGAAACATGGAGAGCCAAGATGATGGATGTGGTACTGGAAAATCTCATGCATCAACATGTTAGAGACACTACCAGAGAGAGAGGAGAGGATGAACCAGCAAGGCTGGACCTTGTATTCACCATGAGTAGTTCGGACATCGAGGGTATCAAGTATGAAAGGCCCCTGGGAGCTAGTGATCATATGGTTCTGTGCTTCGACTACATAGTTGAGCTCCAAGTGGAGAGAGTAGCAGGAATAGGCTGGGAAAAACCAAACTACAAAAGGGGGAACTACTTAGGCATGAGGAACTTCCTTCAAGACATTCAGTGGGAGAGGGAACTGACAGGAAAACCAGTACAAGAAATGATGGACTATGTAGCAACAAAATGCAAGGAGGCAGAGGAGAGGTTTGTTCCCAAGGGAAACAGAAATAATGGGAAGAACAGAACGAGTCCTTGGTTCACCCAAAGGTGTAGGGAGGCAAAAACTAGGTGTACTAGAGAATGGAAAAGGTACAGAAGACAGAGAACTCAGGAAAATAAAGAAATCAGCCGAAGAGCCAGAAACGAATATGCACAGATAAGAAGGGAGGCTCAGAGACAATATGAAAATGACATAGCATCAAAAGTAAAGACTGACCCGAAGCTGTTGTACAGCCACATCAGGAGGAAAACAACAGTCAAGGACCAGGTAATCAGACTGAGGAAGGGTGATGGGGAATTCACAAGAAACGACCAAGAGGTATGTCAGGAGCTCAACACAAGATTTAAAGAGGTATTTACAGTGGAAACCAGTAGGACTCCAAGAAATCAGAACAGGGGGGCACACCAGCAAGTGCTGGATGAGGTACATATAACCAAGGAGGAGGTGAAGAAGTTGCTATGCGAACTTGACACCTCAAAGGCGGTGGGACCAGACAACATCTCTCCATGGGTCCTTAAAGAGGGAGTAGAGATATTGTGTGAGCCATTAACAAAGATCTTCAACACATCATTTGAAACTGGGCAACTCCCTGAGGTATGGAAAATGGCAAATGTAGTCCCAATTTTTAAAAAGGGAGACAGACATGAGGCACTAAACTACAGACCTGTATCACTAACGTGTATAGTATGCAAGGTCATGGAGATCATCAGGAGGAGAGTGGTGGGGCACCTGGAAAGAAACAAGTGTATAATTGACAACCAGCACGGTTTCAGGGAAGGAAAATCCTGTGTCACAAACCTACTAGAGTTTTATGAGAAGGTGACAGAAGTAAGACAAGAGAGAGAGGGGTGGATCGACTGCATATTTTTGGACTGCAAGAAGGCCTTCGACACAGTTCCTCACAAGAGGTTACTGCAAAAGCTAGAGGATCAGGCACACATAACAGGAAAGGAACT
The DNA here is from genome assembly GCF_038502225.1 of Cherax quadricarinatus. NCBI lineage: Eukaryota > Metazoa > Arthropoda > Malacostraca > Decapoda > Parastacidae > Cherax > Cherax quadricarinatus. The sequence continues at coordinate 42,363,324 of NC_091313.1, forward strand.
GCAATGGATCAGAGAATATCTGACAGGGAGGCAACAACGAGTCATGGTACGCGACGAGGTGTCAGAATGGGCGCCTGTGACAAGCGGGGTTCCACAGGGGTCAGTCCTAGGACCTGTGCTGTTCTTGGTATATGTGAACGACATAACGGAAGGGATAGACTCAGAAGTGTCCTTGTTTGCAGATGATGCGAAGTTAATGAGAAGAATCAAATCGGATGAGGATCAGGCAGGACTACAAAGAGACCTGGACAGGCTACAAGCCTGGTCCAGCAACTGGCTCCTTGAATTTAACCCTGCCAAATGCAAAGTCATGAAGATTGGGAAGGGCAAAGAAGACCGCAGACACAATATAGTTTAGATGGCCAAAGACTGCAAACCTCACTCAAGGAAAAAGATCTGGGGGTGAGTATAACACCGAGCATATCTCCTGAGGCGCACATCAATCAGATAACTGCTGCAGCATACGGGCGCCTGGCAAACCTACGGATAGCATTCCGATACCTCAGTAAGGATTCGTTTAAGACTCTGTATACCATTTACGTCAGGCCCATACTGGAGTATGCAGCACCAGTTTGGAATCCACACCTAGTCAAGCACGTCAAGAAATTAGAGAAAGTGCAAAGGTTTGCAACAAGACTAGTCCCAGAGCTACGGGGATTGTCCTACGAAGAAAGGTTGAGGGAAATCGGCCTGACGACACTGGAGGACAGGAGGGTCATGGGAGACATGATAACGACATATAAAATACTGCGCGGAATAGACAAGGTGGACAAAGACGGGATGTTCCAGAGAAGGGACACAGACACAAGAGGTCACAATTGGAAGTTGAAGACTCAGATGAATCAAAGGGATGTTAGGAAGTATTTCTTCAGTCATAGAGTAGTCAGGCAGTGGAATAGCCTAGAAAGTGACGTAGTGGAGGCGGGAACCATTCATAGTTTTAAGGCGAGGTATGATAGAGCTCATGGGGCAGGGAGAGAGAGGACCTAGTAGCAATCAGCGAAGAGGCAGGGCCAGGAGCTATGACTCGACCCCTGCAACCACAAATAGGTGAGTACAAATAGGTGAGTACACACACACACACACACACATTCTGGCCGCTCACATGCACGCATAACGTGCACACACGTCCACACACGCACTCAACCCAAAACTAACGTCAAACAAGCACAAACACACACACACACACATACATATGTACACACACAGGCCAATTGTCACCTCTCTGTGACTTGATAGTACCCTACCCTACCCATTCGTTTCCCTACACCTCTCTCTCTCTCTTTCCTCTCTCCCTTTCCTCTGTCCTTCCCATCTCTTCCTTCCTTCCTCACTCCCTTCCCCTCTTTCTCTCCCTGCAACCTCGTTTACACTCTTTCTGCAGCCCATCACTCTCCCTGTCCCTCTCCCACCTCCCTCTAGCCATTTCTCTCCCTTACAACTCCCCCCCAACACACACACACTCTCTCTCTTTCCCTCTCCCTCTCCCTCTCTTCCCCACTCTCTCTCCCCCTCCCTCTCTCTTCACCCTCACCTTCCATCCATCTTACTGCTCGTCCATCTTCTTTCTCCCCCCCTCTCCCCATAGCCTTTCCCACACTCCCTTTCTCCTCTCTCCTTATACCCCCTTGAACCCCCTAATATCTCTCTGCCACTGTCCCCCCTCCTACCTCATATCCTTCTCTCCCCTGCCCTGCCTCTTCCCTGCCCTGCCTCCCCCCTGCCCTGCCTCCCCCCTTCCTCCCTACAACACCCATCTAGCACAAACACCCACTCGAAAGTTCACAGGCTTCATTCTGTGGTACAGTGGGTTACCCAAGAAGGCCAAGAACCAAGGGTCTGGTGGACGATCCTGGGAGGGAAGATTGGGTTGCAGAGCTCAGAAAAAGGGAGGAAGACTGGAGAAGGAAACTAGAAGAGCTTGGCTGGAAAATGGAGATGATAGCGACAGAGAGCAGGAAGTGGGAGCAACAAGCCATAGTAGCAGAAGATAAGATACAGTGCCTAGAAGAGGAACTGAGAAACTTGAAACAGCTTATTAAAGAGAAAAATGGCAGTACAAACATAACATCAGAAACTTCTGCATCAGGCACAGACAAGGGACCTGGAGGGAGCAAAGATGCTATACTGTATACAAGGGCCCTATCAGACCCACATGGGGCCAAGGCAAAGATGAGCACACTAGGAATAAATGAGAGGTCTGAAGACGATGAGAAGGCTATTATATATGCAGAGACTCTAACAGACACCTGCAGGGGCCAGGAACAGCTAAACAGGAAAGACAGTCTGCTGAGCATAGGGACCTCAGCCAGGGAAGGGATTGAAGGAAGGAACACTCCAATGGAAGGAACCAAAACACCTCAGAGGATGCAATGAGAGACACAGTGGGAGGATGAAAGGGCAAGATCAGTTTTTGTCTATGACTCCAGGAAGTTGAAGGGGAAATCTATGATGAAAGAAAACAGGAAGAGAAAAAAGTGATTGAAAGTATCATGAAAGCAATAGGTGAGGGCGACATTAGCCAAGTGGAAATTTTTTGGACAATTGGATGGTTTACAAGGGGATGGAAATGGCCTCTCAAAGTAATTTTCAAGGCAGAAACAACTTGAACCATGATCCTGTAGGAGAAAGCACGACTGAGAGACAAACAAGAGTACCAGAGTGTGTACCTCGATCGAGAGAGAACACAAGAGGAAAGGATGATAGCTCAGGGAGTAAAGAGAACCTAGTGGCGATCAGTGAAGAGGCAGGGCCAGGAGCTGAGTCTCGACCCCTGAAACCACAATTAGGTGAGCACACACATACACACACAGACACACACACACATAAACAGCACACACACTCATTACAACACCTAAGAGATGAAAAAAAAATGGTGGCTCAGAGGGGAAGTTGAAGACTCAGAGGATCAGAGGAAGATGGTCCTAGTAAGGAAGAATGAATGGAAGAGCAATGCAGAAAGATGGAATAAGAGTGGGAGATCAAGCTAGGTGAGCTTTCAGCAAAAATGAAGAAAAGGATGGAGGCAGAGAGAAAGAAATGGGAGTCATAAGCTGAAGCCACAGAAACCAGGATACAGGCCCTAGAATTTGAGGTAAATAGGTTGAAGTGAGTAACATGGCTATTTCCCAGAGGAGACATGGCATCTGAAAGAGGAGCCCAATGGAAAGGAAGGAGACAAGACTTATGCTAAGGCCCTATCAGTCCACCAAGAAGGGCCGAGGAATGAAAGGTGAGAGCTGCAGGGAGCAGGGATAGCAGTAAGGGAGGGTGGAGAAGGTGAAAGGGGCAGGTCCCATGCAGAGGGACGACCTTACCACCAAGAGTTACACGAAAAAATCGCCATGTACAAATGAGACTCAGAGGTACAGAAGGAAAGGCAATGGAAGGAGGAGATGGAGATGTCAGTTTTATTCATGGGTTTGAAACAGGATCCTGCAAGAGCAGGGCAGGGCAGAGCATCAAGTGCAAGCACACACAGAGCCACCCTCAGAACCCCACAACCAAACACACTATCCCAACACAAACCACAATCAACACTTACAGCCCCCACCTTACACTATGCTGTAGAATCCCACAGCACACTGCCAGGTCCTCCACCCTCACAAAACACAGTGTTGGAGAGGAAACTGAAGGTACGGTACACCACGCTGATGGAATAATAAATAAGTGGGAGGAGTAGCACAAAAGTGTGAAAGAGGCATCACCGGATGTCATAGCTCTCAAAGAAACCAAGCTCACAGGAATGATAAGAGATGCCATCTTTCCAATGGGATATCAGGTCCTGAGGAAAGATAGAGAGGACCAGAGGGGGTGGAGGAGTTGCAATGCTCATCTAAAACCAATGGGATTTTAATGAGTTGGAGAGGGGAGACAGAGGAGAAGCAAAAAGACTACATAATAGGAACTCTTCAGTCTGGAGGTCCCAGGGTGGTAATTGTAGTGATGTATAACCCACCACAGAACAGCAGGAAACCAAGGCAAGAGTATGATGAGAGTAATAGAGCGATGGTTGGCACACTGGCTGAAGTGGCCAGAAGGGCTCATGCGAGGAGTTCAAAGCTGTTGATTATGGGTGATTTCAATCACAAGGAAATCGACTGGGAGAACCTGGAGCCACATGAGGGACCAGAAACGTGGAGGGCTAAGATGATGTAGGTTGTACTGGAAAACCTCATGTACCAACATGTAAGGACCCACCAAAGAGAGAAGAGAGGATGAATCAGCAAGACTGGACATAATATTCACCTTGAGTAGTGCAGATATTGAGGACATCACAAATGAAAAATCCCTTGTGTCCAGTGATCATGTGGTTCTGAGCTTCAAGTACATTAGAGTTACAAGTGGAGAGCGAAGCAGGAAGGGCAGGACGAATGAAGCAAAACTAGAAGAGAGGGGACTACACAGACACGAGCAATTTCCTGCATGGGGTTCAGTGGGACAGAGAACTGGCAGGAAAGTCAGTAAACGAGATGATGGAATATGTGACAACAATATGCAAGGAAGCTGAGGAGAGGTTTGTACCCAAGGGTAACAGAAATAATGAGAAAGCCTGGATGAACCCATGGTTCACGCAAAGGTGTAGAGAGGCCAACCAAATGTGGTAGAGAATGGAAGAAGTATAGAAGGCAATGGACCCAGGAGAATAAGGAGAGCAGCCACTGAGCCAGAAATGATTATGCACAGGTAAGAAGGGAGGTCCAACGTCAATACAAAAATGACATAGCAGCGAAAGCCAAATCTAACCCTGAAGCTGTTGGACAGCCACAACAGGAGGGAAACAACAGTCAAGGACCAGGTAATTAGGCTGAGGAAGGAAGGAGGGGAGATCACAAGAAACGACCACTATGTATGTGAAGAGCTCAACGTGAGATTCAAAGAAGTGTTCACAGAGGAGGCAGAAGGGACTACAGAAAGACGGAGAGGTGGGGCACGCGATTAAGTGTTGGACACAATACATACAACCGAGGAAGAAGTGAAGAGGCTGCTAAGTGAGTTAGATACCTCAAATGCGATGGGGCCGGATAACATCTCTCCATGGGTCTTGAGAGAGGGAGCAGAGGCGTTATGTGTACTACTAACAACAATCTGCAACACTGTAGTCCCAATTTTTTAAAAAAGGAGACACGCACGAAGCACTAAACTACAGACCAGTGCCATGACATGTACAGTATGCAGTCATGGAGAAGGTTATCAGAAGAGTGGTGGAGCACCTAGAAAGGAATGAGGTTATCAAAGACAGCCAACACAGTTTCAGGGATTGGAAATCCTGACAGGGTGACAGCAGTAGGACAAGAGAGAGAAGGGTGGGTTGATTGCATTTTCTTGGACTGTAAGAAGGCGTTTGTTACAGTTCCACGCAAGATATTAGTGCAAAAGCTTGAGGACCAGGCAGGGATAACAGGAAAGGCACTGCAATGGATCAGGGAATACCTGACAAGAAGACAATAGCGAGTCATGGTACGTGGTGAGGTGTCAGAGTGAGCGCCTGTGACGAGCGAGGTTCCCCTGGGGTCAGTCCCAGTGCTGTTTCTGCTATTTGTGAACGACATGACAGAAGAAATAGACTCAGAAATGTCCCTGTTTGCAGATGATGTGAAGTTGATGAGGAATCCAATCGGACGAGGACCAGGCAGAGCTACAAAGACATCTGGACAGGCTGCAGACCTGGTCCAGCAACTGTCTCCTGGAGTACAACCCCACCAAGTGCAGAGAAGACCGCAGACGGAGTACAGTCTAGGGGGCCAGAGACTACAAACCTCACTCATGGAAAAGGATTTTGGGGTGAGTATAACACCAGGCACATCTGAGGCGCACATCAAGCAAATAACTGCTGCAGCACATGGGCGCCTAGCAAACCTCAGAACAGCATTCCGACATCTAAATAAGGAATCGTTCAGGACCCTGTACACTGTGTATGTTAGGCCTATATTCGAGTATGCAGCACCAGCCTGGAACCCACACCTAGCCAAGCAAGTAAGGAAACTAAAGAAAGTGCAAAAGTTTGCAACAAGACTACTCCCGTAGCTAAGGGGCGTGGCCTACGAGGAGAGGTTAAGGGAAATCGACCTGAAGACACTGGAAGACAGGAGAGTTAGGGGGGACATGATAACGACATACAAAATGCTGAGAGGAATTGACAAGGTGGACAGAGACAGGATGTTGTAGAGATGTGACACAGTAACAAGGGGGTTACAGTTGCGAGTTGAAGGCTCAGATGAATCACAGGGATATTAGGAAGTATTTCTTTAGACACAGAGTTTTCACGAAGTGGAATAATCTAGAAAGTGATGTAGTGGAGGCAGGATCCATACTTAGCTTTAAGAGAAGAGGTATGATAAAACTCATGGAGCAGAAAGTGACCTAATGGCGACCAGCGAAGAGGCGGGACCAGGAGCTGTGACTCGACGCCTGCAACTACAAGTGTGTACATAGATAAAATTGGTCAATTAACAAGAACTCATATAAAATTAAATCCTTCCTAAAATTTTGTCTGATACGTTTGAAGATATATTTTTTATTAATGTTAATGTAGGAGTTCATAATTTTGTTACAAAAGAACAAGCGCATTTAATTTGCTCTAATCCAATTATATATATATTAGATAAGTTTACAATCATTTAATAATAAACAAACACAATGAAATATATTTTTTTCGGTAGGTTCAGAATGATTTTTGCGAAATTATGGAATACACAAATTTTCGTTTGCCTTATTCGGCAAGAAGATCTTTGCTATTTAAGCCAAAAACTTACGTTTTACCTATTCGGCACGACATTTGTGTGTGTGTGTGTGTGTGTGTGTGTGTGTGTGTGTGTGTGTGTGTGTGTGTGTGTGTGTGTGTGTGTGTGTGTGTGTGGGTTTGTGTGTGTGTGTGTGTGTGCGTGTGTGTGGGTTTGTGTGTGTGTGTGTGTATGTGTGTGTGTGTATGTGTGTGTGTGTGTGTGTGTGTGTGTGTGTGTTTGTGTTTGTGTGTGTGTGTGTTTATGTGTGTGTGTGTGTGTTTGTGTTTATGTGTGTGTGTGTGTGTGTGTGTTTGTGTGTGTGTGTGTGTGTGCGTGTGTGTGTGTGTGTGTGTGTACTCACCTAATGGTACTCACCTAATTGTGGTTGCAGGGGTCGAGACCCAGCTCCTGGCCCCGCCTCTTCACTGATCGCTACTGGGTCCCCTCCCTCTCGGCTTCCTGAGCTTTGTCATACCTCTTCTTAAAACTATGTATGGTTCCTGCCTCCACTACTTCACTTGCTAGGCTATTCCACTTGCTGACAACTCTATGACTGAAGAAATACTTCCTAACGTCCCTGTGACTCGTCTGAGTCTTCAGCTTCCAGTTGTGACCCCTTGTCCCTGTGTCCCCTCTCTGGAACATCCTATCTCTGTCCACCTTGTCTATTCCCCGCAGTATCTTGTATGTAGTTATCATGTCTCCCCTGACCCTTCTGTCCTCCAGTGTCGTCATTCCGATTTCCCTTAACCTTTCCTCGTACGACATTCCCTTGAGCTCTGGGACTAGCCTTGTTGCAAACCTTTGTACTTTCTCTAACTTCTTGACGTGCTTGACCAGGTGTGGGTTCCAGACTGGTGCTGCATACTCCAGTATGGGCCTAACATACACAGCGTACAGTGTCTTGAACGATTCCTTATTAAGGTATCGGAACGCTATTCTCAGGTTTGCCAGGCGCCCGTATGCTGCAGCAGTTATTTGGTTGTGTGCCTCCGGTGATGTGCTAGGTGTTATGGTCACCCCAAGGTCTTTCTCCCTGAGTGAGGTCTGTAGTCTTTGTCCACCTAGCCTATACTCTGTCTGCGGTCTTCTTTGCCCCTCCCCAATCTTCATGACTTTGCATTTGGCTGGATTGAATTCGAGAAGCCAGTTACTGGACCACATGTCCAGCCTGTCCAGGTCTCTTTGCAGTCCTGCCTCATCCTCGTACGATTTAATTCTTCTTATCAACTTCACGTCATCTGCGAACAGAGTCTATTCCTTCCATCATGTCGTTCACATATATCAAAAATAACACTGGTCCTAGAACTGACCCCTGTGGGACCCCGCTCGTAACAGGCGCCCACTGTGATACCTCTTCACGTACCATGACTCGTTGCTGCCTCCCTGTCAGGTATTCCTTTATCCATTGCAGTGCCCTCCCTTTTACATGCGCCTGATCCTCCAGCTTCTGGACTAATCTCTTGTGGGGAACTGTGTCAAAGGCCTTCCTACAGTCTAGGAAAACGCAATCTATCCACCTCTCTCTCTCGTGTCTTACTTCTGTTACCTTGTCACAAAACTCCAGGAGGTTTGTGATACAGGATTTGCCTTCCATGAACCCATGCTGGTTTTCATTTATAATCTTGTTCCTTTCCAGGTGTTCGACCACTCTCCTCCTGATAATCTTCTCCATGACTTTGCACACAATATATGTCAGAGACACAGGTCTGTAGTTTAGTGCCTCGTTTCTGTTTCCTTTCTTAAATATGGGGACTACATTAGCTGTCTTCGATTTCTCAGGTAGTTGCCCAGTTTCAAGGGATGTGTTGAAGATTGTGGTTAGAGGCACGCACAACATCTCTGCTCCTTCTCTAAGGACCCATGGGGAGATGTTGTCCGGTCCCATCGCCTTTGTGGAGTCAAGGTCACTTAAGAGCTTCTTCACCTCCTCCTCAGTTGTTCGTATGTCATCCAAAACTTGTTGGTATATTCCCTCTTGATGTTCCCTTCTGTGCTGTCTTCCCACAGCCCTTTCTGTTTCTACTGTAAAAACTTCCTTAAATCTCCTGTTCAGCTCCTCACATACCTCCTGATCATTTCTTGTGAGTTCTCCACCTTCTGTCCTTAATCTGATCACCTGGTCTTTGACTGTTGTCTTCCTCCTGACGTGGCTATACAACAGTTTCGGGTCAGTCTTGATTCTCGATGCTATGTCATTTTCATACTGTCGCTGGGCCTCCCTCCTTACCTGTGCATACTCATTCCTGGCTCTGCGACTGATCTCCCTATTTTCGTGTGTTCTCTGCCTTCCGTACTTTTTCCATTC
>NC_091313.1:42377356-42442356 GCF_038502225.1 Cherax quadricarinatus
GTTGATCAAGAAATATCTAACGAACAAACACAGTTATGAATAGGGAAGGGAGGAGGAAGCATCAAGGTTGAAGAAGGTAACATGCGAGACATCACAGGAATATATACTGGATCATCATTAATCTTAATATATATTCAAATTACCTTCCAGAGGGATGTTAATATAAAATAAAAGATAATAGAATGAATAAGAATGTGAGAGGCAGGAGGCAGGATACAGAAAAACTTGGAGAAGTTTTTGGGGTGGTCTGGGAAGTGGCTACTGCAGATCACCTTACAAATTATATCATATCACTCGGAAATGATGAGAGTCAGGGCCACAGATATGGTGTAGTTCGGGAAGGTGAAAAATTACGAAAATCACACCAGATCTGGATGCGAGCGTTACACCGGCCATATCATGAAAAATTCATATAAATTACATAATATACATAGCATATGAGAGTTTAAAGATCCGAAGAATTCCCTTCAGAGACTTAAGGTAGAAATAATTTAGGATGTAGAGTACGCTGAGCAAGCAAGGAGACCAATTAAGTAAAAAAAGTTCAGAAACTTCAGAGGAGCCATAAGTTTGCCAGAAGATTAGTATCGTGGCTGAAAGGAATGAACCATGAGTCGACGTTAAACCAAATTGAACTTAATATTATTTAACAAAAACTATATACATTCTTATAACCTACAATATACTCACAGAAGTTAAAAGAGTGGAATGGGGTAGACTGAAATGCGAGACACAAAGGAGAGAGAGAGGACATAAGTGGAAGGTAAAGAAACAGTGAAATTACAGTAACTTAAGATAACATTCTTTCAACTTCTAAGTTGTAACCGGACTGAGTTAGGTGAAGCAGAAAATGAGGAAGAAAACTCTATATACAGCTTCCATAGTAGACATAATAGAGTTAGGAGGCCAGGAGCCAATAATGTTGGTGTAATGCGGAGGCCAGGAGCCAATAATGTTGGTGTAATGCGGAGGCCAGGAGCCAATAATGTTGGTGTAATGCGGAGGCCAGGAGCCAATAATGTTGGTGTAATGCGGAGGCCAGGAGCCAATAATGTTGGTGTAATGCGGAGGCCAGGAGCCAATAATGTTGGTGTAATGCGGAGGCCAGGAGCCAATAATGTTGGTGTAATGCGGAGGCCAGGAGCCAATAATGTTGGTGTCATGCGCGTTAAGTCATGAAAAAAGACGCTAAGCCCATGTGGCTCATTAGCTCCATGTAAATAAATCAGGACACGAGTGAGTCTTGAGGCCATGGTAGGTGAGTGCTTAAACTCACGGTTCAGTGTAATAACCACTGGTCCAGCTACCTCTAATAAGATTCATCCAACTAGGTATATTTCTATACACCATAGGGAGGTTAGCATGAGCCACCACCGTAACCACAATAGCAAGTATTAAAAGACGAATACCACACCAATATGGATATGGCTTGCTCTAGCTCAAGTCCCATGCAATCGTTTTATTATCATGAGGTCCATGCAAGTGAATAGGTTAGGTCAGGAGATGGAATTCGACCCCCATAAAAACAGCTGGTGAGCTGCCTCCTCCACCACACAGCTTTACCTGTCAGCGACCAGTTAGCGAGTGGTGGACCGAGGAACTACCCTCCACCAGTCCTTCAGCTGAATGACCCACACGGGTAAAAATCTTCCTGAAGCAGCAATAATCTCATTCCAGCACCGGAGTCATGTTTTTATAGTGATGTTCAGTAGATAAAATGTGTACAGACCTGACCAGCCGAGCTGTGGTTCGTACGTCGGTTTACGTGCGGCCAACAGCAACAGCCTGATTGATCAGGCCCTGGTTCACCATGAGGCCTGGTCACGGACCGGGCCGTGGGGGTGTTAACCCCCGGAACCCTCTCCAGGTATACTCCAGGTATACTCCAGGTATACTCCAGGTATACCCCAGGTATACTCCAGGTATACTCCAGGTATACCCCAGGTATACTCCAGGTATACTCCAGGTATACTCCAGGTATACTCCAGGTATACCCCAGGTATACTCCAGGTATACTCCAGGTATACTCCAGGTATACCCCAGGTATACTCCAGGTATACTCCAGGTATACTCCAGGTATACTCCAGGTATACAACGAGAGTAGTATAGCAGGATGTTTTCGCATAATACTTGTGATTACAAAGAAATAAATACACACTGGCTGGTGTATGGTGCACCCACTGGCTGGTGTATGGTGCACCCACTGGCTGGTATATGGTGCACCCACTGGCTGGTGTATGGTGCACCCACTGGCTGGTGTATGGTGCACACACTGGCTGGTGTATGGTGCACCCACTGGCTGGTGTATGGTGCACCCACTGGCTGGTGTATGGTGCACCCACTGGCTGGTGTATGGTGCACCCACTGGCTGGTGTATGGTGCACCCACTGGCTGGTGTATGGTGCACCCACTGGCTGGTGTATGGTGCACCCACTGGCTGGTGTATGGTGCACCCACTGGCTGGTGTATGGTGCACCCACTGGCTGGTGTATGGTGCACCCACTGGCTGGTGTATGGTGCACCCACTGGCTGGTGTATGGTGCACCCACTGGCTGGTGTATGGTGCACCAACTGGCTGGTGTATGGTGCACCCACTGGCTGGTGTATTGTGCACCCACTGGCTGGTGTATTGTGCACCCACTGGCTGGTGTATTGTGCACCCACTGGCTGGTGTATTGTGCACCCACTGGCTGGTGTATTGTGCACCCACTGGCTGGTGTATTGTGCACCCACTGGCTGGTGTATTGTGCACCCACTGGCTGGTGTATTGTGCACCCACTGGCTGGTGTATTGTGCACCCACTGGCTGGTGTATGGTGCACTCACTGGCTGGTGTATGGTGCACTCACTGGCTGGTGTATGGTGCACCCACTGGCTGGTGTATGGTGCACCCACTGGCTGGTGTATGGTGCACCCACTGGCTGGTGTATGGTGCACCCACTGGCTGGTGTATGGTGCACCCACTGGCTGGTGTATAGTGCACCCACTGGGTGACACCCACTCCCACAACCAGGTCAGGCTTCCCTGAAGACTGACTGGTTATGTACGGTGTCGGTGCTATCAGCCGGCGTGCCCACATAACCATCAGAACTCTGCTCATCTGACACTTCTAGATTTATATTTTATTACAGTAAAGAACTAAATCTGTGGGAATCTGGGGAACGAAAGGCATACAGGTTTATCCAAGTAGGAGGAGGATAAGCTCAATTTCCTGACTTAACAGCCCTTCACTGGTAATCAGGCACCTCCCTTGAGGGGCCAACGTTTATACAAGAAATCTATTCAGCTTTCTAAAAATTTCTATCTTCGTTCCTGCAGTATTTCTGATATTTCATGGTAACATATTGAAAAATATTGGTGCACTTGAACCGACTCAGTGATAACTGTACCAACGGCCAATCTGCTTTCAGCTTATACCAGTCTTACCTGGAGGTTATTCCGGGGATCAACGCCCCCGCGGCCCGGTCCATGACCAGGCCTCCCGATGGATCAGGGCCTGATCAACTAGGCTGTTACTGCTGGCCGCACGCAGTCCAACGTACGAGCCACAGCCCGGCTGATCGGCTCTGACTTTAGGTATCCGTCCAGCTCTCTCTTGAAGGCAGCCAGGGGTTTATTGGTAATTCCCCTAATGCTTGATGGGAGGCTGTTAAACAGTTTTCGGCCCCGGACACTTATGGTGTTTTCCCTTAGAGTACCAATGGCGCCCCTACTTTTTATTGGGGGCATTTTGCATCGCCTGCCCAGTCTTTTACTTTCGTAGGGAGTGATTTCTGTGTGCAGATTTGGGACCATTCCTTCCAAGATTTTCCAAGTGTAGATTATGATATATCTCTCCCTCCTGCGTTCCAACGAGTACAAGTCAAGTGCTTCCAAGTGTTCCCAGTAGTTAAGGTGCTTGACAGAACTTATACGTGCAGTAAAGGATCTCTGTACACTCTCTAGATCTGCGATTTCACCTGCTTTGAATGGAGATGTTAATGTACAGCAGTATTCTAGCCTAGAGAGAACGAGTTGAAAAGGATCATCATGGGCTTGGCATCTCTCGTTTTGAAAGTTCTCATTATCCATCCTATCATTTTCATTGCACGTGCGATCGTGGCACTGTTGTGATCCTTGAAAGTGAGATCCTCAGACATTACTACTCCCAGGTCCCTTACATTATTTTTCCGCTCTATTGTATGGCCGGAGTCAGTAGTATATTCTGTTCTAGTTATTATCTCCTCCAGTTTTCCATAACGGAGTAGTTGGAATTTGTCCTCATTGAACATCATATTGTTTGCCGTTGCCCACTGGAAAACTTTGTTTATATCTTCTTGGAGGTTAACCGCGTCCTCAGCAGATGACAGCCTCATGCAGATCCTAGTATCATCCGCAAAGGATGATACGGTGCTGTGGTGTATATCTCTGTTTATGTCTGATATGAGGATAAGGAATAAGATGGGGGCGAGTACTGTGCCTTGTGGAACAGAGCTCTTCACTATGGCAGCCTCCGATTTAACTCTGTTGACCACTACTCTTTGTGTTCGATTTGTTAGGAAGTTGAAGATCCATCTCCCCACTTTCCCAGTTATTCCTTTAGCACGTATTTTATGGGCTATTACGCCATGATCGCATTTGTCAAATGCTTTTGCAAAGTCTGTGTATATTACATCTGCATTCTTGTTTTCTTCCAGTGCATCCAAGGCCATGTCATAGTGATCCAGTAGTTGTGAGAGGCAGGAGCGACCTGCCCTGAACCCATGTTGCCCTGGATTGTGCAGATTTTGAATCCAGGTGATTTGCAATCCTGCTTCTTAGCACTCTTTCAAAGATTTTTATGATGTGGGACGTCAGAGCTATTGGTCTATAGTTCTTAGCTAATGCTTTGCTGCCACCTTTATGGAGTGGGGCTATATCCGTTGTTTTAAGTGACTGTGGAATTTCACCCATGTCCAAGCTCCTCCTCCATAGTGTACTTAGGGCACGCGAAAGGGGTTTCTTGCAATTCTTAATGAAAATAGAGTTCCACGAGTCTGGGCCCGGGGCTGAGTGCATAAGTATGTTGTCAATGGCTTTTCCGAAATCTATCGGAGTTAGGGTAATGTCGGAAATCTGGCATACATTTATGGAGTTTTGAGGCTCATTCATGAAGAAATCATTTGGGTCGTCGATCCTCAGACCGATTAGTGGTTCACTAAACACAGAGTCGTACTGGGATTTCAATATTTCACTCATTTCCTTGTTGTTATCTGTGTAAGTCCCATCCTGTCTGAGTAAGGGCCCAATACTAGATGTGATATTTGCCTTGTTTTTGGCATATGAAAAGAAATATTTTGAATTTCTTTCAATTTCACTAATAGCTTTAAGCTCCTCCTGCCTCTCCTGGTTCCTGTAAGAGTCACTTAGCTTAAGTTCGATAGTTTCCACTTCCCTGGTCAGCGCCTCCTTTCGTGTATCAGATATTCTAGCACTCCTGAGGAGCTCAGTGACTCTTCGTCATCTTCTGTAGAGGGAGCGTATTTTTCTCTCCAGTTTACTCCTGCTCTTCTTCTTTCTTAGGGGAATATGCCTAGAACATGCTTCGGCTACCAGGAAGTTGATCCTTTCAAGGCACTGGTTTGGATCCATGTCATTTAAGACATCTTCCCAACATGTTTCGATTAGGACATGGTTTACCTGGTCCCAGTTCATGTTCTTGTTGTTGAAGTTGTATTTTGTGAAGACACCTTCACAGGTACATGCATTCTGCTGATCAGTACCCCTATGCATGTACGTCTGGACTTCGATTAGGTTGTGATCGGAATTAGTTGTTTTTGATATTCTTATGTCTCTTATCAGGTCCTCATTATTTGTGAAGATAAGGTCAAGTGTGTTTTCTAGTCTTGTTGGCTCCACTATTTGCTGGCTTAAGGTGTGTTTTTCGCAGAGACTTAGTAGCTCATGTGTGTGTGACCTTTCATCTGCGCTACCTCCGGGGATTGTTTCAGCTATAACATTATTTGCTACATTCTTCCATTTTGTATGCCTTAGGTTGAAATCACCAAGCAGTAAGATGTTTGGGGATGGAGCTGGAAGGTTTTCCAAACAGTAATCAATTTTCAGTAGCTGTTCCTTGAACTGTTGTGAGGTTACATCTGGTGGCTTGTATACAACCACAATGACTAGGTTTTGGTTCTCGATCTTTATTGATAGAACTTCAACTACCTCATTTGTGGTGTTCAGCAACTCCGTGCAGATAAGGGACTCTTTGACATACAGGCCAACCCCCCCCTTGTTGCCTGTTTTTTCTGTCGCATCTAAAAAGGTTGTAACCACTTATCCATATTTCACTGTCAAAGTGATCTTTTGTGTGAGTCTCTGTGAAGGCTGAAAACATTGCATTAGACTCCTCTAGAAGTCCACTGATAAAAGGTATTTTGTTGTTGGTGGATGGCTTAAGGCCCTGTGTATTAGCAAATATGAACGAGGTTGTATTCTGTGTTTGTTGGGGGGATTTTGTTATTGGCATCAGTAGTTGTAATTCTGGAGGGCCATGGGTGGCCACTGGCTGCGCCTCCAGTCCAACAAGGCTCCAAGGTGGTGGACTATTTTTGTTATTTCCTTCCATTTTCTTTTTTCGTTTCCTGCCACTAAAAAATCACCTGGAGTTGGGTTGTCGTAGCTACTATTGTTTGTCTTGTGGGGTCTGTGCCTCCTGGTCCCTTTTAGATGGTATGCAGGGCACTCGATGTTGTAACACTGCTTCTGGAGGACCGAGGAGTGGCACATTTTTGGGTGAAAGAAAGTACAGGAAGAAGAACGACACACTCCTTTAGACAGGAGGTCGCTACATTTTTTGGGATGGTCAAAGTTGCATGTCCCATTTTTTTCCCCTGTTATTCCATGCTTACAGATGCCCCAAGCATAATATTTGCACAAATTCACCTTTGGTTGAGAATTGTTGGGAGGTGTGTTGTCAATTTCTGCAGGTTCTGGGACTGCACTATAATCCTCAGTATCCAAGCCAGGGCCACCCCGTCCTGGATTCCATCTACTTTCCCCAGAAGAGGAAGAAGGAGGAGACTCCTCTCCAACATCTGTACTGTGGGCCACGGTCTTGTGCAATGATGGTTGTATATTTACGGTTTTAGATGGTTGTATATTTACTGCTTTTGTGGTGGTTTTGGTAGTGTCCCTAGGAGAGTCTGGGCTGGCAGTAAGGCTGGGGGCTGGGTCTGGGTCAGCACTGGGGCTGGGGGCTGGGGCTGGGTCTGGGTCAGCGGCTGGGCCTGGGCCAGAGGCTGGGCCTGGGCCAGCACCAGCACTGTGGGTATTAGTGCTATGACTGGGGGAGCCTGGGCCAGCACCTGCACTGTGGGTATTAGTGCTATGACCGGGGGAGCCTGGGCCAGCACCAGCACTGTGGGTATTAGTGCTATGACTGGGGGAGCCTGGGCCAGCACCAGCACTGTGGGTATTAGTGCTATGACTGGGGGATGGGTCTGGCTTAGCACCATGTGGGTGACTAGATAGTTTCGAGTCATCTGTTGTGGTATGGACATTCTGCATTTTTTGATACACTATCTCTTGCTCCCATGTTTTATATATTTTTGGTAGACTATCCAAGAGGTCATCCTTGTTTTCTTGATTATTTTTATCATTTATTACTCTCCTTAGTACCTTTCTGATACCTGCCCAAAGTTCTATATCTTTATTGCACTACCAGAAGCACCTTGCTAGTTCGAGGTCATTTTTTGAGGCTGTATTTAGTCTAGTACAAGAGATATGATGTTTGGAAGAGCATAGGTTGCATGTGATTCTGGATTTCCTTCCAAGGATTTTTTTACATGTCCCACAGATATGCTGTGCTGACATCCTGTCTGTATCCTACTACACTCTGTATGCCACGGAAGAAAACTGATTTCCACTTTACCTTTCTCTTGCTGGTGCCAGTAATATGCAAGATGTATTTATACGAACCAAGTTTGCAGTATGTGGGTGGTGGGTGTAGGGTGGGTGTGAGCCGGGCAGGACTTGCCCACACTGCCACACTTCGCTATTATTTTTTTTATTACTATTATTATTATTATTTAAATTCCTTTTATGTAGTGCTGTACACTGTTTATCTCAAGGATATACACTGTATTCTTTCAAAATACACTTTTCACTGCGCTATACTGGGATCATTGTTTTATTATTTACACAGCAGCTAGGCTTACGCTAACTTTCCCCTACACTTCTAAGGAAAAGATTATTTCCTGTTTAGTAGAGGTAACGGTTGTATGTTCAATTTATGTATGCTGTGATTCCCTGCACCTCAATGCTACCACCACTCATTTCATATCTTATGACTATAGTAGTTACTTATCCGTTATTAACACTTTACTGGACCTCTGGCAATAGTTCGCTAGTGCCAGTCGCTTGTAAGATATTCCCCTATCTACACTATATATTGTATGCTATACTTGGGGATAATTAAGATTACTCTTATCTACAATTTAGTTCACTATGTCACTGCACATATATATCCTTGTCACTCATTATATTACTTATAGATAGATCGATATTTGTTTATTTCCACTTGTGTCGACATCCGGCAATAATTCACTAGTGCTGGTCAGGTCTGTTTCCCACGGTAACCGTTTCTCCACCGGCACTCTCCATGTGACACTATAATCCATATTTTCCTATTTAGCGTTCACTGATATTCCTTTTTTGTTTGTTCAAAGGAGTATATGCACTTTATGGTTGCACACGCTTATTTCCCGCATTCTGTTCCTTCTGCTACTAACAAGACACACAGTTTTAGACGGAGCACAAACGCGCGCGACTATCCCCTCGCTTGTGTGTGTTATAAAGACGTAAACTGCTTTGTCAGTCAGTATTCAGGACAAGAACCAAGCTCTCAGGTATTTTCCTTGCATAAGGGATATTACCTAAGGGGGCAGTGACCTCCGGAAACGACTCCAGTTAAATTTTAGGTAAACAGTATTAAAAGGTATCTTTCCCTGTTCTAGGTTATCCTAATAGAATAGATGTTTTATTAATTTTTTGCAGGCAATATTCCACCTCTCTATATTTTTTCAGCTCTGACCACTTTCCTACCTGAGCGTAGAGCAATATTAATATAGTGTAAGCACAAGTAATTTGAAAGGTGCCATCATTTGCGGTACTTCTTGAAAATTCTCATTATCCGCCCTTTCACTTGAGTGGTCTTTGGTTCATTTGCCTTATATTGTTTACCAAGTCAAAGACCCTCTGACATTATTATTTCTAAGTCTTTTGCCTGTTTGTTTTTTTAATTTCATTGATAAGTATACTTTATACATTCAGTACGATATGCATACTATGTATTGGAAGATTTTGTTGATAAATGCTTGTAATTTTTGTGTCTTCTACTGAAATGGTTTCCATGTTTATTTTGGTATCATCTACAATAAGATGAAAGGAATCTGTGATTTGTGTTCTTGTCTGTTGTATGTCTTTAAGAGGATGGGGAACAGTAATGGCGCTTGGTCCTTCCCATGAGGTTTTGAACTTTTTATATTTAGCTGTGACTGAACTTGGATTTGTTCACTCCTACTCTGTGATTTGTTTCTTAGAAATCTGAATATCCATTTTCCAACCTTTCCTGTTAAAGCTGGTGACTTAATTTAATGACAATTAGCAGATTAAACCGACATTGCAGGAGATATTTCGTTTCTCGTTTGGTGGTTCTTCATTTGCTCAGAATTATTCTTGGTTGTCCTAAATCTACCAAGTTCTTAATATGAGGAAGGAGCTATATTCGGTATCAGAATGTTAAGAAATGAACCAGACACTGTCACTACGAATCTAGAGGTAGATACACATACATCTAAGTGGGTTGTGAAAAAACTGTAATTATATTTTTGTATTACTTACACTAATTGTATCACTGGAGACACACCCCTCTACAGAAGAAGTGTTCATTTAATATCACATATCTGCAAGCCATTCACAAGAAGCTCACCATCGGTAATATTTTCCTTAGGTCACTTGTAAAAGCAACTGCTCAAGAAGAAATTTCTCACCTAACTGTTTGTAATAATTTATCACAAGTTATATACACTGATGGATCTAAGCAGGAGTCTACTAGCAGGGCTGCACCTGCTCTTGTTGCCACCTCCCTGGTAGAGAAGGACAGGAATTTTTTTGAGTTAGGCATAAGAATTAACAACTGGGAGTCTTCACTGCAAACTGATTTGTTTGCCATCTTAACGGCTCTAAAGCTAACTTCTGACACTGAGTTTGACTCTGTGATTATTACTAATTCTTTGTCATCACCGAAGGCTGTTGACTCACATAATGACTAACAACATGGTCACTGGAGAAGCCAGGTAGAGATAGATACTAAAAAGTCCGGGGAAATAGGAATTGATGCTCAATTGTTATGGATTCCATCACAAAATGGATTACTCGCTCATGATAAAGCTGATCTGTTACACAAATTACCCGCACATAAAAGAGAGAAGCTTACGACGACGTTTTTTTTTATTGATCTGTTAGCCAAGAAAAGTAACCTGAAGGAAAATGTAGAATATAACTTTGGCGTATCTGTGTCTAACATTAAGAATAATAATAAGAAATAAGTAAATAATGAAACTGAATGTTAAATGAATGCAATTAGAAGTCTGAGTAGATCAATAACAACTATGTGGCCCTTGTGGATTTAGCGCTTTATTTAATTATAATAATAATATAACTACTATGATAAAAGGAACATAATTAAGTTCTTTAATGGAACAACTTGTAATGTAAACAGACTGACTGATGTTTTATATATATATATATATATATATATATATATATATATATATATATATATATATATATATAGAGATATATAGATATATATATATATATATATATATATATATATATTAGAGGTAGTAGGTTGGTAGACAGCAACCACCCAGGGAGGTACTACCGTCCTGCCAAGTGAGTGTAAAACGAAGCTTGTGATTGTTTTACATGATGGTAGGATTGCTGATGTCTTTTGTCTGTCTCATAAATATGCAAGATTACAGGTACGTCTTGCTACTTCTACTTACACTTAGGTCACACTACACATACATGTACACATTTATTTATACACACTCATCTGAGTTTTCTTTGATTTTATCTTAATAGTTCTTGGTCTTATTAATTTTCCTTTTATATCCATGGGGAAGTGGAATAAGAATCTTTCCTCCGTAAGCCATGCGTGTTGTAAAAGTCAACTAAAATGCCGGGAACAATGGGCTAGTAACCCCTTTTCCTGTAAAGATTACTAAAAAGAATAAGAAGAAGAAAATTGTCAAAGTGGGAAGTCTGAATGTGAGTGGATGTTGTGCAGATGATAAGAAAGTGATGATTGTGGATGTTATGAATGAGAAGAAGCTGGATGTCCTGGCTTTAAGTGAAACAAAGCTGAAGGGGGTGGGAGAGTTTCAGTGGAGAGGAATAAATGGGATTAGGTCTGGGGTTTCAAATAGAGTTAGAGCTAAAGAAGGAGTAACAATAATGTTGAAGGATAAGCTATGGCAGGAAAAGAGGGACTATAAATGTATTAATTCAAGGATTATGTGGAGTAAAATAAAGATTGGATGTGAAAAGTGGGTTATAATAAGCGTGTATGCACCTGGAGAAGAGAGAAGTGTAGAGGAGAGAGAGAGATTTTGGGAAATGTTGAGTGAATGCGTGGGGAGTTTTGAATCAAGTGTGAGAGTAATGGTGGTTGGGGATTTCAATGCTAAAGTGGGTAAAAATGTTATGGAAGGAGTAGTAGGTAAATTTGGGGTGCCAGGGGTAAATGTAAATGGGGAGCCTTTAATTGAGCTATGTGTAGAAAGAAATTTGGTAATAAGTAATACATATTTTATGAAAAAGAGGATAAATAAATATACAAGGTATGATGTAGCACGTAATGAAAGTAGTTTATTAGATTATGTATTGGTGGATAAAAGGTTGATGGGTAGGCTCCAGGATGTACATGTTTATAGAGGGGCAACTGATATATCGGATCATTATTTAGTTGTAGCTACAGTTAGAGTAAGAGGTAGATGGGAAAAGAGGAAGGTGGCAACAACAAGTAAGAGGGAGGTGAAAGTGTATAAACTAAGGGAGGAGGAAGTTCGGGTGAGATATAAGCGACTATTGGCAGAAAGGTGGGCTAGTGCAAAGATGAGTAGTGGGGGGTTGAAGAGGGTTGGAATAGTTTTAAAAATGCAGTATTAGAATGTGGGGCAGAAGTTTGTGGTTATAGGAGGGTGGGGGCAGGAGGAAAGAGGAGTGATTGGTGGAATGGTGAAGTAAAGGGTGTGATAAAAGAGAAAAAGGTAGCTTATGAGAGGTTTTTACAAAGCAGAAGTGTTATAAGAAGAGCAGAGTATATGGAGAGTAAAAGAAAGGTAAAGAGAGTGGTGAGAGAGTGCAAAAGGAGAGCAGATGATAGAGTGGGAGAGGCACTATCAAGAAATTTTAATGAAAATAAGAAAAAAATTTGGAGTGAGTTAAACAAGTTAAGAAAGCCTAGGGAAAATATGGATTTGTCAGTTAAAAACAGAGTAGGGGAGTTAGTAGATGGGGAGATGGAGGTATTAGGTAGATGGCGAGAATATTTTGAGGAACTTTTAAATGTTAAGGAAGAAACAGAGGCAGTAATTTCATGCACTGGTCAGGGAGGTATACCATCTTTTAGGAGTGAAGAAGAGCAGAATGTAAGTGTGGGGGAGGTACGTGAGGCATTACGTAAAATGAAAGGGGGTAAAGCAGCTGGAACTGATGGGATCATGACAGAAATGTTAAAAGCAGGGGGGGATATAGTGTTGGAGTGGTTGGTACTTTTGTTTAATAAATGTATGAAAGAGGGGAAGGTACCTAGGGATTGGCAGAGAGCATGTATAGTCCCTTTATATAAAGGGAAAGGGGACAAAAGAGACTGTAAAAATTATAGAGGAATAAGTTTACTGAGTATACCAGGAAAAGTGTACGGTAGGGTTATAATTGAAAGAATTAGAGGTAAGACAGAATGTAGGATTGCGGATGAGCAAGGAGGATTTAGAGTGGGTAGGGGATGTGTAGATCAGGTGTTTACATTGAAGCATATATGTGAACAGTATTTAGATAAAGATAGGGAAGTTTTTATTGCATTTATGGATTTAGAAAAGGCATATGATAGAGTGGATAGAGGAGCAATGTGGCAGATGTTGCAAGTATATGGAATAGGTGGTAAGTTATTAAATGCTGTAAAGAGTTTTTATGAGGATAGTGAGGCTCAGGTTAGGGTGTGTAGAAGAGAGGGAGACTACTTCCCGGTAAAAGTAGGTCTTAGACAGGGATGTGTAATGTCACCATGGTTGTTTAATATATTTATAGATGGGGTTGTAAAGGAAGTAAATGCTAGGGTGTTTGGGAGAGGGGTGGGATTAAATTATGGGGAATCAAATTCAAAATGGGAATTGACACAGTTACTTTTTGCTGATGATACTGTGCTTATGGGAGATTCTAAAGAAAAATTGCAAAGGTTAGTGGATGAGTTTGGGAATGTGTGTAAAGGTAGAAAGTTGAAAGTGAACATAGAAAAGAGTAAGGTGATGAGGGTGTCAAATGATTTAGATAAAGAAAAATTGGATATCAAATTGGGAAGGAGGAGTATGGAAGAAGTGAATGTTTTCAGATACTTAGGAGTTGACGTGTCGGCGGATGGATTTATGAAGGATGAGGTTAATCATAGAATTGATGAGGGAAAAAAGGTGAGTGGTGCGTTGAGGTATATGTGGAGTCAAAAAACGTTATCTATGGAGGCAAAGAAGGGAATGTATGAAAGTATAGTAGTACCAACACTCTTATATGGGTGTGAAGCTTGGGTGGTAAATGCAGCAGCGAGGAGACGGTTGGAGGCAGTGGAGATGTCCTGTTTAAGGGCAATGTGTGGTGTAAATATTATGCAGAAAATTCGGAGTGTGGAAATTAGGAGAAGGTGTGGAGTTAATAAAAGTATTAGTCAGAGGGCAGAAGAGGGGTTGTTGAGGTGGTTTGGTCATTTAGAGAGAATGGATCAAAGTAGAATGACATGGAAAGCATATAAATCTGTAGGGGAAGGAAGGCGGGGTAGGGGTCGTCCTCGAAAGGGTTGGAGAGAGGGGGTAAAGGAGGTTTTGTGGGTAAGGGGCTTGGACTTCCAGCAAGCGTGCGTGAGCGTGTTAGATAGGAGTGAATGGAGACGAATGGTACTTGGGACCTGACGATCTGTTGGAGTGTGAGCAGGGTAATATTTAGTGAAGGGATTCAGGGAAACCGGTTATTTTCATATAGTCGGACTTGAGTCCTGGAAATGGGAAGTACAATGCCTGCACTTTAAAGGAGGGGTTTGGGATATTGGCAGTTTGGAGGGATATGTTGTGTATCTTTATGTGTGTATGCTTCTAGACTGTTGTATTCTGAGCACCTCTGCAAAAACAGTGATAATGTGCGAGTGTGGTGAAAGTGTTGAATGATGATGAAAGTATTTTCTTTTTGGGGATTTTCTTTCTTTTTTGGGTCACCCTGCCTCGGTGGGAGACGGCCGACTTGTTGAAAAAAAAAAAAAAAATATATATATATATATATATATATATATATATATATATATATATATATATATATATATATATATATATATATATATATATATACATATATATATATATATGCAAAACAACCACTCTGAAAGAATAGAGAAATTCCAAGCGCTTTCGTGACTACTCACATTATCAAGGAACTTTCAGAGTGGTTGTTTTGCATATTTTGAAATCACCTGTTTACTGTGATCTTATTGCATATATATATATATATATATATATATATATATATATATATATATATATATATATATATATATATATATATATATATATATATATATATATATATATATATATATATATATATATATATATATATATATATATATATATATATATATATATATATATATATGTATATATATATATATATATACACACACATACAAACACACAATAGGATAGGAAATCCTGTGCCACAAACCTACTGGAGTTTTATGACATGGTGACAGCAGTAAGACAAGAGAGAGAGAGGGGTGGGTAGATTTCATTTTCTTGGACTGTAAGAAGGCGTTTGACACAGTTCCACACAAGAGATTAGTGCAAAAACTGTCAGGAAGATAGCAGCGAGTCATGGTATGCGGCGAGGTGTCAGAGTGGGCACCTGTGACGAGTGGGGTTCCACAGGGGTCAGTCCTAGAACCGGTGCTGTTTCTGGAATTTGTGATCGACATGACGGAAGGAATAGACTCCGAAGTGTCCCTGTTTGTAGATGATGTGAAGTTGATGAGAAGAATTCAATCAGACGAGGACCAGGAAGAACTATCAAGGGATCTGGACAGGCTGCAGGCCTGGTCTAGTAATTGGCTCCTGGAATTCAATCCCACCAAGTGCAAAGTCATGAAGATTGAGGAAGGGCAAAGAAGACCGCAGACGGAGTTCAGTCTAGGGGGGCCAGAGACTACAAACCTCACTCAAGGAAAAGGATCTTTAGGTGAGTATAACACCAGGCACATCTCCTGAGGCACACATCAACTGTATAACTGCTGCAGCAAATGGGTTCCTTGCAAACCTAAGAAAAGCATTCCGATATCTTAACAAGGAATCATTCAGGACCCTGTACACTGTATACGTTAGACCCATATTGGAGGTTAAGGGAAATCGATCTGACCACACTGGAGGACAGGAGACATAGGGGGGGGACATGATAACGACATATAAAATACTGAGAGGAATTGACAAGGTGGACAGAGACAGAATGTTCCAGAGATGGGTCACAGCAACAAAAGGACACAGTTGGAAATTGAAGACACAGATGAATCACAGGGATGTTAGGTAGTATTTCTTCAGCCACAGAGTAGTCAGGAAGTGGAATAGTTTGGGAAGTGATGTAGTGGAAGCAGGATCCATTCACAGCTTTAAGCAGAGGTATGATAAAGCTCATGGTGAAGAGAGAGTGACCCAGTAGCTGCCAGTGAAGCGGCGGGACCAGGAGCTGTGAATCGACCCCTGCAACCACAACTAGGTGAGTACAATTAGGTGAGTACAGACACACACACACAGTACAATCGCAAACGGGCAAAGCTAATAATGCAGAGCAAGCCACATGGGAATGGAAATGTTTGGCTCTAGATCGTTCATGCGTCGTCAAGAGCTCTACAATGTTGCAAGACAGCAACAGATAGGACAGAAAATTCTCTGAGGCAAGGTGGAAGGTATCAATGGCGGCCCATGACATAGACTGAGGGCCTTTATCGACCCTAAAACTACCTCCCGTCCCCTCACACCCTCTCAGGGTGAGGGGGAGGGGAGGGACCTCAGAAGTTTACAGAAAGCAAGTTACAGAATATTTTTTAGGAAACACAGTAGTCAGTCCAAATCCGCATCTAATATATGTGAACTGATCTAGTGTCATATGGATTCATTTTACTTAAGTGGTTAATGCATTTCATTATTATACGGATCAGATGCACTAATTGTTAGTCTTTACTATCATACACCAGAGAATGCTCCAGAAAGTGCCACCAAAGAACCAAAGAAGATTCACATACGTATGTTACTAAGTATGCTGCAGTCACATAAACTTGCATAACAATCGTGTGGACAAGAAATTTAAATTTACAATGTACAGTAAACTGTCCTCATATATTCACTATCATTCCAGTCATTAATCTTAGGTTAAATGGAATGCTTTCGTTGCAATGTTCTTGAGAGCTTTATGTATTTGTAGCCTGGAATATTTTGATGATGATATAAATAAGATATTCAACATAGCCCCTAAACTGAGATACTCTAGGGATTTTGTGGAAGACTTTCGACAGGACCGAATAGGGGAAGTACATTCTAGGAGAAATCCGGTCAACCTTCGTAATGCATTAAAAAGCTCCATATAAATATTGTCTTCAAGAGCAGTGGGACAGTGAACCAGATGTTGATTGAGAATGCACCATCCAACATTGTTGGTGGTGTTTACAAGGTCCCCTTTCATTCGTCAGGCAGACAGGTAAACCACTTGAAATCAGACTAGCTCAACATCAATATTAGGTAAGAACGGCTCAGGAGTCAAATGCTGCCCACATCGACGAAGTGGGCAGCAGTTCAGGTCATTTTACACAATAGTTCAGTTATGGAAAGAACTGTAATTGAATCCTCTCTCATCAAACATGTTAGGAATACCTTGTATAATTCAAGTGATGGGATGTATAAACTCGACTGCTATTTAGCAGAGTCATTTGTGTACAGTTTTAAGAAAGGATGCTACACTAGATCATCGAATTACTCATTATGTAATAGATCCTTGAGTGGATCTGTTGACATTAAATCAATGTTCTCCACACTTCCACGGGAGGTCCAGCCTGTCTGTGTCGCCATACGAAGAGAATACTGGGAGGTTTATTAACATCCCGTAAGGTGGGTGTAGGTTAGACTATGCCCTTATTAGCACTCAATTTCTCTGATTTCGTTTTAAGGGTAGACTATGATAGACTGTTCCACATGTTTCACCTGTAGAAGATCGCTTCGAGCTAAAACGTTCCCCTGAACAAATCTGCTTGCACTTCCTACTAATTTCTATTACATTGCAAGCTCATGATATACATACATACATACATACATACATACATACACACACACACACACACACACACACACACACACACATATATATATATATATATATATATATATATATATATATATATATATATATATATATATAAATTAAGGTACCACCTCTAGAACTGTACTGGGAACCCTCATCCTCAGACAAGACAATAGACGTACCTCAGGGAAAGCTCAAGGTTCTCTCCGGAGATGTTTGAATATTTTCTTCTCCTACCACCCTCTATAATTTATATGTTATATATGTACTTTATTAATAGACAGAACACATTGACAGAAAAAACAAACATGAATACATTGGTTCAATATATCAAAGGTTATTAATTTCCTCCAGCTCCTCTGAAGCCGGAGGCGAGCCCAATATGCAGCAAGCATTTCCCCTCTGGATGGCCACACTGAGGCGCTGGAACATGAAAGTGGCTGCCCTTGGGTCCCTGGTGGTGTCGATGAGCCTGGAACCCAGTTCTTTAAGGAGACATGTGGCATGTTTTCCCCATAATCCCAAGGTCTCTGATCCCACTGGGACAAATTGATACTGTTGGCTTATGTCCCTGTACTTGCTGATCTTGTACTCCTGCCTGTGGTCAGCAGCTCCTCCCTGTCGCCCCACACTGTGATGGATATAGGTGTCAGCCAGTGTGGACACACAGGTATACTCCCATGCTAAGAGCTTGCCATTCTTCCAAGGATACATGGTGATCCCATCTATCCATCTATATATATATATATATATATATATATATATATATATATATATATATATATATATATATATATATGTGTGTGTGTGTGTGTGTGTATGTGTGTGAGTGTGTGTGTGTGTGTGTGTGTCAGCATAGTTGCTGATCCCTGTATTCCCTGTATTATATAGCATAGCACATTAGTATCATCCATGTGCTTTAGATACAAGATCCCTTGTAGGCCTGTGGCTTTGTGTGACGTCATGGGATACACATGTGCAGGCTCATACCTCTGCCCCGCTCTCACTCGGCCTCAGACCATTCAGCAGACAGGCAAGGTGGCGGGCTCCATCCCTCATCATCTCAGTCTGACAATATAGTTTCCATCCAACAAGTGTGTCTACCTTCAACCTACGATATCTCCATTTAAGAACCCCTACGATAAATGGTGGCATCGGAGGGCCTGTAATTCTGACGATTACAGCGATTTCTGGAGATAAATTTCGACCAGCAAGACGGCCATTTCGTGTCACCAGTAGGTCTACCGTGGTTGACGCCAGCGAGCTACCTCAAGCCAGTTCTCCCGTCCAAGCTCCTACCAGCTTCTACATTATTCACTGGTCAGTCTCTTTGTATTAGTGTTTATCTGCTTATTTGCATCACTCCCGAGGGGTTGACCCGAGTTTGCAAAATAAGCCAGTTTCCAGTCTGTGGTGGGGGAGTCAGAACAACGGAGTCCCAGTCCAGCCTAGTCTACTTCATCCAATTATTTTGCCTGCCAAGCCAGCTTCCACCCCTGCTGTGCTCATCGTGTGAAGTTATCAAGCCATTCTGTGTGAAGGGTTAAGATAAGCCAGCTAGCAACTAACCCAGGTGTCTTACCCCAGTACTCGAGCAAGCCACGTGAGTAGTCTTCATCGCTTGTGATTCAAGCTCCAAGCATTCTGAGTGCTCTTTTTCATCCTTGTGGTGTTGTAGTATTTCGTGGGTTTATTTTAAGCCAGCCGGCTTAGAATTATCTTCGCGGCAGTGTGGGTGTTCTCAGTGAGGCTAACACCATTCAACCCATAAGCCCAGCCACCCACGACCACGTGTGTCGCACCATTGCCGGTCTCAGCCCTGTTAACCCACAAACCCAACTACAGTCAGCCATTACCCACTCACCTATTTCATCAGTGTTTTGGTGCACTGCTAAGGGTTGCAGCACCATATTTTAAGGACCACATAGGGGGTCAAGAGCTAGAGTGTGTTTTGTGCCACCGTTAAAAGCCTCCTGTGTGAAGTCTATCGCCGATGTAAGCGCAATTCTACGATCACCTGTGCAGAGGACAGCAGCAAGACGATATAAACAATCCATCAACCTCATTCTTCAAGTCGTTACAGCGATAATATTTTTTTTCATAGAGACATTTGCGAGTGTTGAGACATTTCTTTTGTGTTTCCAGTGATTTTTCTCTTAGTGACATTCAGTGACTCTTGATCAGACTCAGTGTTTATCATGTACTGATTGCATTAATTTCTTTTAATCTCCTTTATTCAGTGTTAATTTTCGTGCATTATCTTATATCTGTTGTGTTGTGTGTCTTTTTATACACTTGAAGTAAGTACTTAGTGTTTTTCCTTTGTTGTGTGTGCAACATATGAGCAGTATAGAACTTGTGTTTACACTTCAGAATCACCTAGTGTTCTCAGTATTCCAGTGAAGTATTTCAGTAAATTTTTCACCTCATATTCTGCATCAGAACTCTGTTGTCTGTTATTTTTTTTTCTTCCCAGCATTTGTGTATTTTTATTTTGTTCCCTGTGTGTTGAACATTCTTGTGTTCATATTCTTTCATGTAGCCAGTGTCTAATTTGTCTTATTTCCACAGACAATAGTGCCATTATTTTGTGCAAGCAAGAAATAATTTTTACAAAATTTTTCACACCAAGTTTCATTGCAAGAAAATTCTAGTATTGTGTTTGTCGATGTGTTGTGTTCTGCATCACTGTAAGTGTTCAAACTTTTTTTGTTATGTGTTTTAGCACCTATTATTTTTTATGTTTTATTGAACAAATTCACTCTTAGTGCAATTTTTAAGTTCTTCTTTTAAAGTAAATTGTTCTTTTGCTTGTTAAGTGTTGTTTAAGCTGCAGTTAAGAGTTAAAGTGTTCATTCCTTGATATATTTCTTTTCTTGTGTGTGTAATAATTTTTATTATTGCACATTGACTCATTTTGCAATAATTCTTGTGCAAATATTGTGTTGCCATTAAAATTTTTCTTGCAGAAATTTTATGCAGTGTTGTGCAATATTTTTTTGATTAGCAATTATTTGCAATATTGCAACAGTTTATTTCAGTGCAGTTTCATATGCTCTCTTCTGTGCATAATATTTTATTCTGTCTGTGTCATTTTATTTTATTTCAGTGAATTGTGCCTCTGTTTTTATTTTTGCACAAGTTTTATTGAGTCCATTTTATCATTTTATTGTGTATTTACCTGTTGCATTGAAAGTAAAGACAACTCACTGTGCCATTCATTCAATTTAAAGTAAAAGTTGAGCAAATTAGATTTGAGTAAAGTACAAGTTCTCTTTATTTTCAGTGTTGTTTATTTCAGTTGCATATTTTTCGTGTGTGAGTTCTTTGCTTACTGTGTAACCTGTCAATTTTTAATTACTTATGCAGAATTGTTAAGCATTTTCTTCCACTTAAGCTTATTGTGTTATTCTCTCTATTTTCTTGTCTTATGCACTTGAGTAAGTTCACTGAGAAGATGTCCCAGTCACTTTTGAACGTTCACTTAGTGTATCATTCCAGTCAAAGTCAATATGAATCAGTCCACAGTACCAACATTCCCTTACTGACTGAAAGACAATATCTAGCCCATGAGCAATGTGTTTGTTCTCACAGCTTGTATCTGAGATTTGTTAGTGCTGCGAAATGTGAAGTTCAGATTAAGTTCCTATAGATCCGTGAATTACTTATTAACGTAGCCGAGCGGTCAGGCACTAGTAATTCTGTCACTCCCATCTGTGTTCCACCTATACCTTCAGACTTGCAGGATAGTGTTCCGTTGCCTCAAGTGTCCGAGGACACTCAGACTGCCCTGAGTGCACAGCCTATCCCTGCAATGACTGCTAGTTCGAGTAGTAGTTTCTCCACAGGGGATGCCTTGTCAGAAAACGATTACTTGCAACTAGTAATGCCATCTCTTGTTGATTTGACATGCTGTCTGCAGAAAGACGTCTCTGTTACAGCTAGTGTTCTCACTAGAGTGTCTGTTGTTGTTCCTTGTGTTTCAGATGGTGATCCCATCCTAGTTGACAATAATCAGTGCATTATTAGAAGTTATTTCTCGAGTAACTTTCACATGTTAACGTTTGTAAGTGTAGTTTCTTTATAGTTGATACCTCGTGTCACTGTGTGCGACTCAGAATATCAGCATTGTTGACCGTGTTCATTTAATTTCTCCTGTGCTTGCAGTTTGAGATAGTAGATTCGTTCTCCCCTGCTCATATTGCGTGTTATAACGTTAATTTTTTCAACCGGGGAGAGTCATCCACTCCACCGAGTTTGTTCATTCCTCCAGTAAGAAAGAACCGATCCCTTGTGTTCTGGTGTGATTCGATTCCTGCTCCAGGAAGATCTTATTCATACTGTGAAGCCACCAGCACCCATTAGTGACTTTGTAATGAGCCAAGAATTACTGTATCAAATAGTTGAGTTGAGTACTCCTAGCAAACGAATTAGTAATTCCACAGTCACTAGTGATTGTAGCTGTATCTTTTGTAGATACTCGTTCAGACTGTCCTCAGTCAAGGCATGTGTTAGCCATTGCAGAGGAATTCGATCCTCCCAGAGATGATAACCATTCTGCATACGTAAACCTTACCCTCGCAGAATTGGGTTTAAGTGCAAACAGACTGTATAAATAGATGTCCGAGATGAATGAAATTATCAACTGTGTGTTTTGTTATTAGCTGATCAGTTTGTCAGAAATTCTCGTGTTCACGTTCCCTCCGTATTCTGAGAATTTGGCAGTAATGATCTGACTGCACACCAGATGCCTTTGCTGTTAATTTCACCTTGTATATATATATATATTTATTTCCTCAGAATCCGTAGAGTGCATGAATACAGATCGATCGATCAATTCCACCCATATTGTATAATGATTTGTTCTTATAGTTTGTAATGCATTATGGTTAAAACTCATTACGTTAACACCCATTACGTCAAAATCATGTTGTACCATCCATTAGTTCTAAGTTATATATGAATTTGTTATTGTATAGAATCAGCCCAGATCCGCCTGCCTGTTCAGCCTATAGTATAGTAGTGTATGTCGGGACGACATACGTAACATGACCGAGCTGTCAGCATAGTTGCTGATCCCTGTATTCCCTGTATTATATAGCATAGCATATTAGTATCATCCACGTGCTTTAGATACGAGATCCCTTGTAGGCCTGTGGCTTTGTGTGACGTCACGGGATGCTCATGTGTAGGCTCATACCTCTGCCCCGCTCTCATTCGGCGGCAGACCATTCAGCAGACAGGCAAGGCGGCGGCCTCCATCCCTCATCATCTCAATCTGACAATATAGTTACCATCCAACAAGTGTGTCTACCTTCAACCTACGATATCTCCATTTAAGAACCCTTACGATATGTACTCACCTAGTTGAGGTTGCGGGGGTCGAGTCCGAGCTCCTGGCCCCGCCTCTTCACTGTGTGTGTGTGTGTGTGTGTGTGTGTGTGTGTGTGTGTGTGTGTGTGTGTGTGTGTGTGTGGGTGTGTGTGTGTGTGTGTGTGTGTGTGGGTGTGTGTGTGTGGGTGTGTGTGTGGGTGTGTGTGTGGGTGTGTGTACTCACCTATTTGTGGTTGCAGGGGTCGAGTCTTAGCTCCTGGCCCCGCCTCTTCACCGGTTGCTACTGGGCCCTCTCTCTCCCCGCTCCAAGAGCTTTATCAAACCTCGTCTTAAAACTGTGTATGGTTCCTGCCTCCACTACGTCATTTTCTAGGCTATTCCACTGCCTTACAACTCTATGACTGTAGAAATACTTCCTAATATCTCTCTGACTCATTTGTGACTTCAACTTCCAATTGTGGCCTCTTGTTTCTGTGTCCCCTCCCTGGAACATCCTGTCTTTGTCCACCTTGTCTATTCCACGTGTGTGTGTGGGTGTGTGTGTGTGTGTGTGTGTGTGTGGGTGTGTGTGTGTGGGTGTGTGTGTGTGTGTACTCACCTATTTGTACTCACCTATTTGTGGTTGCAGGGGTCGAGTCACAGCTCCTGGCCCCGCCTCTTCGCTGATTGCTACTAGGTCCTCTCTCTCCCTGCCCCATGAGCTCTATCATACCTCGCCTTAAAACTATGTATGGTTCCCACCTCCACTACGTCACTCTCTAGGCTATTCCATGGCCTGACTACTCTATGACTGAAGAAATACTTCCTATCATCCCTTTGATTCATCTGAGTCTTCTATCGTAAGGGTTCTTAAATGGAGATATCGTAGGTTGAAGGTAGACACACTTGTTGGATGGTAACTATATTGTCAGACTGAGATGGTGAGGGATGGAGCCCGCTGCCTTGCCTGTCTGCTGAATGGTCTGCCGCCGAGTGAGTGCGGGGCAGAGGTACGAGCCTACACATGCGCATCCCGTGAGGTCACACAAAGTCACAGGCCTACAAGGGATCTCCTATCTAAAGCACATGGATGATACTAATATGCTATGATATATAACACAGGGATCAGCAACTATGCTGACAGCTCGGTCATGTTACGTATGTCGTCTCGACATACACTACTATACTATAGGCTGAACAGGCAGGCAGATCTGGGCTGATTCTATACAATAACAAATTCATATATAACTTAGAACTAATGGATGGTACAACATGATTTAGACGTAATGGGTGTTAACGTAATGAGTTTTAACATAATGCATTACAAACTATAAGAACAAATCATTGTACAATATGGGTGGAATTGATCGATCGATCTGTATTCATGCACTCTACGGATTCTGAGGAAGAATATATATATATATATATATATACAA
This sequence comes from Cherax quadricarinatus, assembly GCF_038502225.1. Lineage (NCBI taxonomy): Eukaryota > Metazoa > Arthropoda > Malacostraca > Decapoda > Parastacidae > Cherax > Cherax quadricarinatus. The sequence goes on from NC_091313.1 coordinate 42,401,730, forward strand.
GGTGAAATTAACAGCAAAGGCATCTGGTGCACACTCAGACTATTACTGTCAAATTCTCAGAATACGGAGGGAACGTGAACACGAAAATTTCTGACAACTAATCAGCTAATGACAAAACACACAGTTGATAATTTCATTCATCTCGGACATCTAATTATACAGACTATTTACATTTAAACCCAATTCTGCGAGGGTGAGGTTTACATATGCAGAATGGTTATCATCTCTGGGAGGATCGAATTCCTTTGCAATGGCTAACACATGCCTTGACTGAGGGAGATCTAAACGAGTATCTACAAAAGATACTTGTGGGTTTCTCATTACTTGTCGAGTACGCAAGGAGTAACGACATTCAGGTTGAGTATCTGACTGAGTATCTGAGGTAGAGGGTACAGAGTCAAGAGGATTTCCAGCATCTGTCATATTAGTCTGGGTAGCAATATCGTCAACATCGCATACTAATTTCATATGATCTAAATGCGATTCTTTGTATTTGTCAGTACTAATTTCTCTAACCTTATACTTATTACCAGAGATATGTTCTACTACTCGATAAGGTCCGACAAACTTTTGATCGAGCTTAGGCATTTCGGATGTTTTGTTGAAATTTGTCAGCATTACTCTTGAACCTACTTTGACTTTTGATGGCTTAGCATGGCTATTAGTTACTCTAGTAAATTCTGCTGTTGATTTATGAAGTGTTTCACGGATTCTTCTAAAAACACTCTGAGCCATGCTGGTACGAGTTGCTACGAAATCATCAGGGTTGTAATTAGGTTTCGGAGTGGAATATAACAACTCATAGGGTAAACGCTTGTCTACACCATACAATGCATAATGTGGAGTATCACCTATGGAAACATTGTAACCAGAATTTATAGCACACTGCACATCAGGTATAACTTCATCCCAAGTTTCACTGTTGGGATTGATAGTGGCTCTCAAGACATCAAGTACTTTCTTATTGGTTCTTTCGGTTAACCCATTGCTGGCAGGATGATGAGGAACAATGGTGGATTTAGAGATCTTGTATAAAGTACACAAATTTTCAAGAATCTCATTACAGAATTCACCTCCATTATCTGTTACTAAGGACTTTGGGGTGGTATGCCTGCAGATAATGCGTTCTTTAAACGCTTTAGCTACTGTCTCTGCAGTCTTATCTGAAATAGGAACTAACTCACAATATCTGGTGAAATGGTCTACCATAACACACAGATGTTTGTTGCCTTGGAGGGAACATTTAAAATTGGTTAACAAATCAAGGGCAACTCTTTCCCACGGTTCGCTAGTGGTTGGGTACACTTGGATTGGATTAGGACCATTGACATTTCCTTTATGCTGCATACAGACACTACATTTCTTAACATACTCGGAAATGTCAGTTGCCATACGTGGCCAAAAGTATTTCATTCTGGCTTGTTTCACAGAACGATCCATACCAGGGTGTGCAACACCTGGTGCATCATGAACTAGCTGTAGATCTACGTTCACTAGTGACTATGGAATTACTAACTGGTAAACTCTTCTGCTTGGAGTACCCAACTCGGCTGTTCGATACAGTAATTCTTGGCTCATTACAAAGTCACTAATGGGTGCTGGTGGCTTCACAGTAAGAATAAGATCTTCCTGGAGCAGGAATCGAATCACACCAGACCACATGGGATCTGTTCTTTGGGCAGTTTTGACATCCTCGACAGTAAATGGAGGATCTGCAGTAACTACACTAACGTGTCGCGATAAAGCATCAGCGACTACATTCGACTTGCCAGGTAAATGTTCAAAAGTGGGATTGAACTCTTGGATAGTCAAGGTCCATCTGGCTAACCTTCCAGTAGGCTGTTTGTTCTGGAATAAAGGTATTAGTGGTGCATGGTCTGTCAAGACATGAACAGGGTACTGGTAAATAATGTCTTGGAAGTGCTTTAAAGACCATACTATTGCTAAAGCTTCTTGCTCCATTACTGTATAATTACGTTCAGCCTTCGTAAGGACTCGGCTAGCAAATGCAACTGCGTTGTACTTGCCATCAGTCTTCTGAGCTAGTACGGCACCTATGCCAATTGAACTAGCATCAGTTGTTAGATAGAAGGGCTTAGAAAAATCTGGAAATTTCAAAATTGGAGCAGATGTTAGCTTTTCTTTTAATGTCTGGAATGCTCTTTCTTGACGGAAGGTCCAAACAAAAGGAGCATCTTTCTTAAGCAACTCAGTTAGAGGAGCAGCTATGGAAGAAAAATTGGCAATGAAAGATCTATAAAAGCCTGCTAAGCCCACAAAGGATCTTACGGCATCAGCAGTTTTGGGAGTTGGAAAATTTAGTACTGCAGTTACTTTACTTTGATCAGTCGTAACCCCTCTGGGAGTGACTATGTGACCAAGAAACTTAATTTCTGATCTGAAAAATTGACATTTGGACAGTTTGATCTTTAAATTGGCTTCTTCAAGCTTTCCAAGTACTGTATCAAGTCTTTTCAGGTGTGTATCCACGTCTTCGGACATGACGATTACGTCGTCTAAGTACACCATAAGTGCTTTACCTATAAGACCTCTAAAGATGTTGGTCATGAGTCTAGAGAACGCGATAGGAGACGATCGTAATTCAAACGCCATACGGAGGAAGTGATAATGACCTGTGGGAGTGGAGAATGCAGTTAACTCTTGGCTGTCCTCGTGAAGAGGGACTTGCCAAAACCCTTGTAACAAGTCCAGGGTCGAGAAGACTTTGTTATCGCCGATATTGCGTAAAAGGTCACCTAGTACAGGAAGTGGGAAGCGATCTGGAATGGTTTTCGCATTTAACTTCCTAAAGTCAATCACCGGGCGCCAAGTGCCATCCTTCTTAGGCACTAGGATCAAGGGCGCATTCCAGGGTGAATTGCTATGTGCAATAACTCCATCATCAAGCATTTGATTGATCAATTCTTCTGCGACAGCAACTTGTGAATGAGGCATTCTGTACGCAGGTATGTAGATAGGTCTAGTACCAGGTTCAAGTGGAATACGATGGGACAATAAGTTCGTTATACCCATCTTCTCACCTGGTAAGGCAATGGCTTTACGACGTTTGTTCAGCAGAGTCAACAAACGCTTGACTTCATCTGGGAAGTCAGCGGGAGCTAAGTCTTTCTCCTCAACTGGTGAAACAGATTGATCCGGTGAAGTGGATGAGGTCTCCCCGGTAGAAATAGCACCGACCCACTGGTCAGGTGACACGTCATCCTGTACTTGAACAGGGTAAGGATAGTGAACAAGGTCAACGAGGTTGGTATTTGCTCTGAGACGAACACTGTGACCCAAAGTGTTAGCAAGGAGTAAATGGATCTTACTGTCTCTTACAATGTGTAAGGAAGGTTCAACAAATAAACCTTTGACCTTGCAGGAATCACTGTCAACTAGGACGTTATCACCATCTGGAACATTAGGAACAACAACAGACACTCTAGTGAGAGCACTAGCCGCAACAGAGACGTCTTTCTGCAAACGGCATGTGACATCAACAAGAGGTGGCATTACTAGTTCCAAGTAATCGTTTTCTGACAAGGCATCCCCTGTGGAGAAACTACTACTCGAACTAGCAGTCATTGCAGGGATAGGCTGTGCACTCAAGGCAGTCTGAGTGTCCTCGGACACTTGAGGCAACGGAACACTATCCTGCAAGTCTGAAGGTATAGGTGGAACACTGATGGGAGTGACAGAATTACCAGTGCCTGACCGCTTGGGTACGCTACTTGAGAATGCATTGGCTTGTAAGGACTTAATGTGTACATCATACTCTGCAGCAGTATGACAGATTTCTGATCCAAGCTGGTAACCCCAGAATGGAACGATCAAGTCGTCAATTTGGGCATGCCATCGGTACGGGTCGAGCACAATGCGTAAGTCTCGCATGGAAGCAAATCCCAGAAGAAGGTCACCAGGGAAAGTAATCTGGTCGACAACAAGAAAAGCAGCAGTAAAGTCTCTGCCTTGGATAGTAAAGGTGAGCGAAGTCTGACCTCGGACTCGCAGAAGAGAACCAGCTACTCCACTAAGGGAGGTTACAGTAGTTGGTTCAACGAGGAGGGCACGTCGTAACCGCTTCTCTTTAAACAAGCTAGACCTAATGATATTAACTTGCGCACCAGAGTCCATGAACACATGAACGGGCGCATTATGGACAGACGCTTGTACTAATGGACCAATCGTTACGTTAGGAGTTAAATGCAAACAGGAAGGTGAGTTGTCATCGGAGAAGGCATTTTCTACTTCATCCCCAAATTCCTCTACGTCAGAGACGTGTGAAGCAGCATTATCAGCATGATTGTCATTCTCGAGACTGCTTAAGGCTTCAAAGGAATTGTGAACGGGGATGGTGTACTCATTATCACCTACCGTCACCATGGGACGGTTTGACTGGGGCGCTCTAATTCCCCCGAATTGGAAGAATGAGCCTGGTTCTGATTAGATTGTGAACCACGACGTCTGTTTCCTCTCCTGGCTCTGCGGTTGGAACGGCCACGGAAAGATCTAGAGTACTGCATATTGTAGAGAGCATTGCACTCAGATGTGTCATGTCCATGAATTCTATGATAAGTACAGTAGGGAAGATCTGACTGGTATTCATCATCAGTACGACGCTTCTTAGGGTGACTGTCATAACAATTACTAGCGATATGGCCACGGAAACCACAATTGTAGCAAATTCTTTGACTGTGGTTACTGTACGTACTACGGGTGCTACGGGAATGATGGCTCTTAACACTTGCTTTGGATGATGGGCGCGAGTGATTGCGGTTGGGAGGTTTGGTAGTAGCACAAACTAAAGGAGGTACGGGATTGGACAAGGTGTTTGGCATAGACCTACGATAAGGGAAGGTTCCCTCGGGACACAAATTTCGTACATGGATTAGAACTTTAAGCGGTCCCATAGTAGCATCTAGCGGACTTGAATTGTACACATACTTAGATGTCGGTGGCATTAGTTGTTTAATGACTCCAAATGCAGCTAATTTGGCAAACCCATCAAGGGCTGGTTTATCACTATCTTTAAGATATCTTGAATTTTGGCCTGCTTTAACAAATGAGGACATTAGGTTATTAAGACGGAGAGCAAACTCATCTAATGACTCTTTGGGTCTCGGAGCTGTGCAAACTAATTCTTTGAGAACAACGAACGGATCGGTTTCTCGCACCGGTTCAAGAGAATTGCGAATTAACTGTTCATAATCTTGCCACCTGGTTAGATCTTGGAAGTCCTTCATACGAATTAAATTAAATACATTTGAGGCTGCTGGAGAACGGGCTAGACTCTCCTTTCCCATACTTATTAAAAAACTCTCAGATGGGAGACCATCAACTGAAGCATTAGCTCTGGCTCTAACTGCGGTAAACCAACCTTCAAGGTTGTCTGGGTCACCATTGAACAATGGCATAGCATCATACGGATCACGACTGAAATTACGCAGGCTAGAAGTCTGAGTATGTCTATTATTTGATAAGGAGTTACTCGAATTTTGGGCTGGCAAATTAATGGTTGTACTAGCAGCATGTGCTGAGGCATCGATTGAGAAAACTTGAGACATGTTTGCAAAATGTAAAACAAGAATTTAGAGAACAAAAGAAAATGGTAACTGAGGAACACACAACACAGTGAACTTAAATGGGGAAAAAAATGCTTAACTATTCTGCATAAGTAATTAAAAATTGACAGGTTACACAGTAAGCAAAGAACTCACACAAGAAAAAATATGCAACTGAAATGAACAACACTGAAAATCAAGAGAACTTGTACTTTACTCAAATCTAATTTGCTCAACTTTTACTTTAAATTGAGTAAATGGCACAGTGAGTTGTCTTTACTTTCAATGCAACAGGGAAATACACAATAAAATGATGAAATGGACTCAATAAAACTTGTGCAAAAAATAAAACAGAGGCACAATTCACTGAAATAAAATAAAATGACACAGACAGAATAAAATATTATGCACAGAACAGAGCATAAGAAACTGCACTGAAATAAACTGTTGCAATATTGCAAATTGCTAATCAAAAATTATTGCAAAACACTGCATAAAATTTCTGCAAGAATTTTTTTTTAAAATCAACACAATATTTGCACAAGAATTATTGCAAAATGAGTCAATGTGCAATAATAAAAATTATTACACACACAAGAAAAGAAATATATCAAGGAATGAACACTTTGACTCTTAACTGCAGCTTAAACAACACTTAACAAGCAAAAGAACAATTTACTTTAAAGGAAGAACTTAAAAATTGCACTAAGAGTGAATTTGTTCAATAAAACATGAAAAATAATAGGTGCTAAAAACACATAACAAAAAAAAGTTTTAACACTTGCAGTGATGCAGAACACAACACATCAATATAACACAATACTGGGATTTCTTGAAAAGAAACTTGATGTGTGAAAAATTTTGTAAAAAATGATTTCTTGCTTGCACAAAATAATGACACTATTGTCTGTGGAAATAAGACAAATTAGACACTGGCTAAATGGAAAGAATATGAACAAAGAATGTTCAACACACAGGGAACAAAATAAAAATACACAAATGCTGGGAAGAAAAAAAAATAACAGACAACAGAGTTCTGATGCAGAATATGAGGTGAAAAATTACTGAAATACTTCACTAGAATACTGAGAACACTAGGTGATTCTGAAGTGTAAACACAAATTCTATACTGCTCATATGTTGCACACACAACAAAGGAAAAACACTAAGTACTTACTTCAAGTGTATAAAAAGACACACAGCACAACAGATATAAGATAATGCACGAAAATTAACACTGAATTAAGGAGATTAAAAGAAATTAATGCAATCAGTACATGATAAACACTGAGTCTGATCAAGAGTCACTGAATGTCACTAAGAGAAAAATCACTGGAAACACAAAAGAAATGTCTCAACACTCGCAAATGTCTCTATGAAAAAAAATATTATCGCTGTAACGACTTGAAGAATGAGGTTGATGGATTGTTTATATCGTCTTGCTGCTGTCCTCGGCACAGGTGATCGTAGAATTGCGCTTACATCGGCGATAGACTTCACACAGGAGGCTTTTAACGGTGACATAAAACACACTCTAGCTCTTGACCCCCTATGTGGTCCTTAAAATATGGTGCTGCAACCCTTAGCAGTGCACCAAAACACTGATGAAGTAGGTGAGTGGGTAATGGCTGACTGTAGTTGGGTTTGTGGGTTAACAGGGCTGAGACCGGCAATGGTGCGACACACGTGGTCGTGGGTGGCTGGGCTTATGGGTTGAACGGTGTTAGCCTCACTGAGAACACCCACACTGCCGCGAAGATAATTCTAAGCCGGCTGGCTTAAAATAAACCCACGAAATACTACAACACCACAAGGATGAAAAAGAGCATTCAGAATACTTGGAGCTTGAATCACAAGCGATGAAGACTACTCACGTGGCTTGCTCGAGTACTGGGGTAAGACACCTGGGTTAGTTCGTAGCTGGCTTATCTTAACCCTTCACACAGAATAGCTTGATAACTTCACACGATGAGCACAGCAGGGATGGAAGCTGGCTTGGCAGGCAAAGGAATTGGATGGGGTAGGCTAGGCTGGACTAGGACTCCGTTGTTCTGACTCCCCCACCACAGACTGGAAACTGGCTTATTTTGCAAACTCGGGTCAACCCCTCGGGAGCGATGCAAATAAGCAGATAAACATTAATACAAGGAGACTGACCAGTGAATAATGTAGAAGCTGGTAGGAGCTTGGGCGAGTAGCTGACTTGAGGTAGCTGGCTGGCGTTAACCACGATAGGCCTACTGGTGACACGAAATGGCCATCTTGCTGGTCGAAAATTTATCTCCAGAAATCGCTGTAATCGTCAGAATTACAGGCCCTCCGCTGCCACCATTTATCGTAAGGGTTCTTAAATGGAGATATCGTAGGTTGAAGGTAGACACACTTGTTGGATGGTAACTATATTGTCAGACTGAGATGATGAGGGATGGAGCCCGCTGCCTTGCCTGTCTGCTGAATGGTCTGCCGCCGAGTGAGTGCGGGGCAGAGGTACGAGCCTACACATGTGCATCCCGTGACGTCACACAAAGTCACAGGCCTACAAGGGATCTCCTATCTAAAGCACATGGATGATACTAATATGCTATGATATATAACACAGGGATCAGCAACTATGCTGACACTTCAACTTCCAATTGTGACCTCTTGTGTCTGTGTCCCTTCTCTGGAACATCCCATCTTTGTCCACCTTGTCTATTCCGTGCAGTATTTTATATGTAGTTATCATGTCTCCCCTGACCCTCCTGTCCTCCAGTGTCGTCAGGCCGATTTCCCTCAACCTTTCTTCGTAGGACAATCCCCGTAGCTCTGGGACGAGTCTTGTTGCAAACCTTTGCACTTTCTCTAATTTCTTGACGTGCTTGACTAGGTGTGGATTCCAAACTGGTGCTGCATACTCCAGTATGGGCCTGACGTAAATGGTATACAGAGTCTTAAACGAATCCTTACTGAGGTATCGGAACGCTATCCGTAGGTTTGCCAGGTGCCCGTATGCTGCAGCAGTTATCTGATTGATGTGCACCTCAGGAGATATGCTCGGTGTTATACTCACCCCCAGATCTTTTTCCTTGAGTGAAGTTTGCAGTCTTTGTTCATCTAAACTATATTGTGTCTGCGGTCTTCTTTGCCCTTCCCCAATCTTCATGACTTTGCATTTGGCAGGGTTAAATTCAAGGAGCCAGTTGCTGGACCAGGCTTGTAACCTGTCCAGGTCTCTTAGTAGTCCTGCCTGATCCTCATCCGATTTGATTCTTCTCATTAACTTCGCATCATCTGCAAACAAGGACACTTCTGAGTCTATCCCTTCCGTTATGTCGTTCACATATACCAAGAACAGCACAGGTCCTAGGACTGACCCCTGTGGAACCCCGCTTGTAACAGGCGCCCACTCTGACACCTCGTCGCGTACCATGACTCGTTGTTGCCTCCCTGTCAGGTATTCTCTGATCCATTGCAGTGCCTTTCCTGTTATGTGTGCCTGATCCTCTAACTTTTGCAGTAACCTCTTGTGAGGAACTGTGTCGACGGCCTTCTTGCAGTCCAAAAATATGCAGTCGATCCACCCCTCTCTCTCTTGTCTTACTTCTGTCACCTTGTCATAAAACTCTAGTAGGTTTGTGACACAGGATTTTCCTTCCCTGAAACCGTGCTGGTTGTCAATTATACACTTGTTTCTTTCCAGGTGCCCCACCACTCTCCTCCTGATGATCTTCTCCATGACCTTGCATACTATACACGTTAGTGATACAGGTCTGTAGTTTAGTGCCTCATGTCTGTCTCCCTTTTTAAAAATTGGGACTACATTTGCCATTTTCCATACCTCAGGGAGTTGCCCAGTTTCAAATGATGTGTCGAAGATCTTTGTTAATGGCTCACACAATATCTCTGCTCCCTCTTTAAGGACCCATGGAGAGATGTTGTCTGGTCCCACCGCCTTTGAGGTGTCAAGTTCACATAGCAGCTTCTTCATCTCCTCCTTGGTTATATGTACCTCATCCAGCACTTGCTGGTGTGCCCCCCTGTTCTGATTTCCTGGAGTCCTACTGGTTTCCACTGTAAATACCTCTTTAAATCTTGTGTTGAGCTCCTGACATACTTCTTGGTCGTTTCTTGTGAATTCCCCATCACCCTTCCTCAGTCTGATTACCTGGTCCTTGACTGTTGTTTTCCTCCTGATGTGGCTGTACAACAGCTTCGGGTCAGTCTTTACTTTTGATGCTATGTCATTTTCATATTGTCTCTGAGCCTCCCTTCTTATCTGTGCATATTCGTTTCTGGCTCTTCGGCTGATTTCTTTATTTTCCTGAGTTCTCTGTCTTCTGTACCTTTTCCATTCCCTAGTACACCTAGTTTTTGCCTCCCTACACCTTTGGGTGAACCAAGGACTCGTTCTGTTCTTCCCATTATTTCTGTTTCCCTTGGGAACAAACCTCTCCTCTGCCTCCTTGCATTTTGTTGCTACATAGTCCATCATTTCTTGTACTGGTTTTCCTGTCAGTTCCCTCTCCCACTGAATGTCTTGAAGGAAGTTCCTCATGCCTGAGTAGTTCCCCCTTTTGTAGTTTGGTTTTTCCCAGCCTATTCCTGCTACTCTCTCCACTTGGAGCTCAACTACGTAGTCGAAGCACAGAACCACATGATCACTAGCTCCCAGGGGCCTTTCATACATGATACCCTCGATGTCCGAACTACTCATGGTGAATACAAGGTCCAGCCTTGCTGGGTCATCCTCTCCTCTCTCTCTGGTAGTGTCTCTAACATGTTGATGCATGAGGTTTTCCAGTACCACATCCATCATCTTGGCTCTCCATGTTTCGGGACCCCCATGGGGCTCCAGGTTTTCCCAGTCAATCTCCTTGTGATTGAAATCACCCATAACTAGTAACTTTGCTCCCCCCATGTGTGCTCTCCTGGCCACCTCGGCTAGTGTGTCGATCATTGTTCTGTTGCTCTCATCGTATTCTTCTCTTGTCCTCCTGCAGTTCTGTGGTGGGTTGTACATTACTGCAATTATCACCTTATGTCTCTCAGACTGGATTGTTCCTACTAAGTAGTCCCTTTCGCCCATGCCATCCATTCCTTCCATTTTCTCAAAATCCCACTGATTTTTAATGAGCAGTGCAACTCCTCCTCCCCCTCTCCTCCCTCTGTCTTTCCTGAGGATTTGGTATCCGGATGGAAAGATTGAATCTGTTATTATTCTGGTGAGTTTTGTTTTTGTGAGTGCTATTATGTCTGGGGATGTCTCTTTGATTCTTTCGTGCCACTCCTCATACTTGTTTGTTATTCCATCTGCATTTGTATACCACACCTTCAACTTCTTTTCTAAGACTGTGGTCTGGGAGGTATATTGGGGTTGGGGAAGTGGGAGACCTGGTAAGGAACTATGGGTTGTTGCTGTGGGGGTGGAGTTTGTAATGTAGTGGGTGGGGGCATTGGATGTGGCATAGGTGTTTTGATTTAGAGTGTTTGGTTGCACTGGGGTTGACCTGGTTGGGAGGCTTCTATAGGAAGTTGTGAGGGAGGCTGTATTTGATCTTCTTCCTGGGTCTGCAATCTCCTGTCTGTCTTCTTCATCCCCTCTCTTTCCTCCTTTCGCCTTTTTACCATCTCTCTCAGTTTCTGCCTTTCTTCTTGTGTTCTGTTGCAGTCGAGATACACCTTCCTGTATGCCGGCATGTCCCTTAATCGTGCTTTCTCCTGCAGGATCCTGGTCCAAGTCACTTCTGCCTTGAAGGTCACTTTCACTGCCTGGGTTCTATTTTTTACAAACCCCCCTATTCTCCGAAAATTTCCCAGCTGGGTCATGTCGTCTTCTCCTATTGCTTTCATGATGCTTTCAATTGCTTTTTTTTCCCTTGTTTTCTTGCTTCATATGTTTCCCCTTCAACTTCCTGGAGCCCATACACAAAGACTGACCTCACCCTTTCATTCTCCCACTGCGTATCCCTGTGTATCCCCTCATTTAATTTGGTTTCCTGCACTGCAGCTTTCCTTTCTTCAGTTTCACTGGCTAATGTACTTGGGCTCAGTGGCCTGTCATTTTCCCTTCTCGGCTTTCCTTGGGCTCTGTTGTTGTCTGTTAGGGCCTCCACATAAAGCTTAGCTCTTTCATTTAGTACAGTCTCCTCTGATAGAGCTTCCCCATGCAGTTGTGCCCCTTCTTTCCCTACAGTCCCCTTATTGGTGGCTGAGGTAGCAGTCTCTGTTGTCAATCCCAAAATGTTCTTTAGTTCTTTAGGCTGTTTCAGATTTTTCAGTTCCTCTTCTAAACTCTGTATCCTAGCCTCTGCTGCTTTGACATGCACCTTCCACTTCCTGCTTTTCATATCTATCCTCTCTTCCATTCTCATGCTAAGTTCTTCTAGTTTCTTTTCCCATTCATGATCTCTTTTTATGAGCTCTGCTGCCCAATCTTCCTTTGCAGCTTCCTCCTCCTGTCCCTTGGTTTTTCTTGTTGCTCTCTGACAACCCATTTTTGTTTTATCCTGATTGCCTCAGAGTGGGAAACCTATTAGTTCTGTATGTTAGGTTAGTAGTGTGTATGTCAGAGTGTGGGGGGGAGGTAGTGGAGGAACTGTTGCTATGTGGGAGAGGAGTGGGGAGGGGTGGGGAGGGGGAGGGTGAATGGGGGAGGGGAGGGTGAAAGAGGGAGGGGAGGGATCAGGGGAAGAAGTGAGATGTCGGTGGTGAGGGGGGGGGAGTGTATGTGTGAGTCTGGATGTGTGTGTGTGTGTGTGTGTGTGTGTGTGTGTGTGTGTATGTGTGTGTAATTTTGTGTGGAATTATGTGTGGGTTTATTATGTACTGAAAGGTAGGTGGCTTGTGCGTTGTAATGTAGTCTCAGTGGTCCTTTGCTGCCCACAACTTCTTGTGACCTGACCCCCAACCTCCTGGGGCTTGACCGGCACGTACTTACAGTGTGTGTGTGTGTGTGTGTGTGTGTGTGTGTGTGTGTGTGTGTGTGTGTGTGTGTGTGTGTGTGTGTATGTGTGTGTGTGTGTGTGTGTGTGTATATATGTGTGTGTGTGTGTGTGTATATGTGTGTGTGTGTGTGTGTGTGTGTGTGTGTGTGTGTGTATGTGTGTGTGTGTGTGTGTATGTGTGTGTGTATGTATGTGTGTGTATGTGTGTGTGTGTATGTGTGTGTGTATGTTTGTGTGTGTATGTGTGTATGGGGGAGGTATGCGGGGAGATACTGTTAATACATACCAGTAATTCTGGGTTATAAAAAGCAATAATTGCTACTAGGGTCTAAAGCTTAAATAAGTGTCTGCCCTTGTGTGTGTGTGTTTGGGAGGGATGGTTAGGATGGGGGGAGGGGGTAGATCCGTTATACCTCTCTGTTTGGTCTTTCCTAGAAATGCTACACTCTTCGCTTATTGTCCTTTCTGGATTTAAGTATCAATTATTGCTGTTATTATCCTATTCCTTGTTCACGTTTAGAGAGGACTTCCTAGCTTCCTAAGTGTTCGTACTACTAATAACTACTGTAATAGCTTGCAGGAGTGAGTGACCAGTATCTAACAGTGATGCAAGGCCAAGCCAAGCCAGGCCTGCGACATGCAAACGACAATATAGGTGATACTTGCGCTGGCAACGGTCGTGCCAAGTTGCCAGATGCTGATGACGTAGTCGTCGTACATAGCCTAAATCCCTATTTTGGAGATCCTTCATCTGTGATGATTATAACCACATGTGCTCATACATCCCTCGTTCCTCACGCAATTTCACTTTTCACTTATGATAGAATACACTTCACTTTATATACACTTCACTTTATATGTATAATGGCACACAACTTGTCATGACGTCACTGCTTCAGGCCTACCGCTGCCTAGTAGACCAAAACGTTTGGATAATTTTGGATAATGGATAATTTCAGGCTTTCTCACGACTTTTTCTAACTAATAACTTTAGTTATCACTCGTATTATTGCTCACTGACGATGTCACTACCACTGATTACTGTTAGCAGTCACTGCACCCTTAAAAACACTAGGATTCTCGGAGCCTTGTGTGCCCATGTCTGCACCCACGGACCCACGCGGTGTGTGTGTGTGGGTGTGTGTGTGGGTGTGTGTGTGGGTGTGTGTGTGTGTGTGTGTGTGTGTGTGTGTGTGTGTGTGTGTGTGTGTGTGTGTGTGTGTGTGTGTGTGTGTGTGTGTGTGTGCGTGTGTGTGTGTTTGAATACACGTTTCTTTCAGCAACAACAATGTCTTGTTCTTGTTGTTTATCGAAGACTATAAATTCTGAATAAGTACTGCTGTTTTTCTGTACATTGTTGGAGGTTCAACCTTTGAAATCACGTCAGAAAGCTGTTTACTTTTCTTCACAAACCTTTTCTCACTAAATGTTAAGTAACCAGCTTCTCCGTGTTCTTTGACCTTCACAAGACGTTCAACGATCTCTCCGGGTACTCACGATTGCTAATAAAATTATATTGATGGCGTCTGATTTGAAATTTCGTATGTGTCGTCTCTGCTATCCATAAATTCACACAGCGTCTCCACTGACAGTAACTTATAAGAAGACACATTCTCAGACAGGTCATGATTAAGAACTGCCTGTCTGTAGTCAATACTGCTGTTGGCATTAATCATTTGCATAAAAAAAATACTGATGTGTCAACCCCCATTCAGTGACGCACATTTCTTGCCGTCTCTGTCCCACTAATTCTTTGAGTTCTTCCTAGCCTACAGTACTGTTTGCTCAAATTGTTATGTCCGGTGAAGAATTGACTGGTCAGTTATTTTCATACACTGTAAAACTTCTGGTAGACTTCAGGATGATCAAATGGTAACATTTTTCCAGATACAAGGGTGTATGCCATAAATAATTTATACTGTCACATTAGTAGATCATAGGGGAAATACTTGGAATAGCTTGGAGGTGGCTATTCCAATGACCATCTCTGTCAGATGGTATTAGAAACATACGGAGGTTGATTAGTTCTATGAAAGTATCCTTTGTGACACAATCACTTGAGAAATGGCTGAAGTCTGCAAACAATTCTGACATCTCGAAGGAAATATTGTGAAACACAAATAACCCGCACATAGAAGAGAGGAGCTTACGACGACGTTTCGGTCCGACTTGGACCATTTACACTGACTTTGTAAATGGTCCAAGTCGGACCGAAACGTCGTTGTAAGCTCCTCTTCTATGTGCGAGTTATCTGTGTATCGTTCCAGTCACAGTATTATGCCTTTTTTTGTTAAATATTTGCAATCTCAACTGGGCATTTTGTTGCATATTTCGAGGAAAAATGCAATCTCATTTCCTCCGATTTTTGTTTTGTCAGGATTCCCAAAATGCCATCTATCTCATCTTACAAAATACTTCTTCATGAATAAGAAACCCCTGAGGAGATCTGTAAATGTCTACCGTTTATTACTGACTCTGAAGTCTTTGAACCATATATATACTTTGCTCTCAGCAAATGTAACCAAGACACCACTACCACACAGGTTGGAAGAAGTTCATTGTCAATTTTTTCAGAAATTCCATTTTTAGCGAAACTGAGTGCAAACCTAGTTTCAGCATGTCTCTGAAGCAGGTTTTCCTCAGCGATGAAACTGTCAGGTAGAGACGGCACACAAGCTAGTTGCTTGTTGTAAATAGCCCTTTTGAAATAGCAGTCATTCATGCTAGTAGTAAGCAGTTGTTTAAAATTAGTGTGAGGCATCATTGGCTTGGTTGGAAGCTGTGTTTGACCTGGATACACCTGACTGTCAATGTGAAGTATTAATACCCGATATTGTTGATCGATCTTCATGAGCCAAATTGTCAATGGCAGCTATAATGAAATTTTCGGAATCAAAATGGCTAGACAATGGTGTATTTTCATAGCACTTGTTTGTATATTGTATGTTGTAATAAATAAATATTGTATGTTGCTACTTGTTCTCTTCTTCGCATAACTTCATTGTAACTCACTGAAACTATATTGTATGATCCACCATAACACGGAAAGATGTTAATTTTCATCAACGAGGAAGATAATAGTATAGTATTTGGTTAATAACCCTTCCAAAAATAGCCAATTTTCTCTCATGGAGGAGGGAATCCTTTTTTGTTTGTGCCACATTACTTTCATCACTTCCGTTGTATGATAAATGTTGTGGTGCAGCGTCTTGGTCTTGTAGAGCGCTATTATGTCACGTCAGAAGTCCCTTCTTAATGTCTGGAAAAAGACACTTAATATACAGTTGAGAAAGTTACACAATATCCAACTTGCTAATCAACAGGATATTACGCATTTTGGAGACCGCTGGAACATGATGTCTTCACGTTCTTCTCAAACCCAACATATCTCATCACAATTGTACTACTATTGCTATTACTACTGCTACTTCTACTGCGATTGGTACTACTACTATTACTACTACTACTATTATTATTATTACTACTGCTACTTCTACTGCTATTGCTACTACTATTACTACTACTATTATTATTACTACTGCTACTTCTACTGCGATTGCTACTACTACTATTACTAATACTACTACTATTATTATTACTACTGCTACTTCTACTGCTATTGCTACTACTATTACTACTACTACTACTATTACTACTTCTACTATTACTACTGCTATTGCTACTACTACTACTACTACTACTACTACTATTACTACCACTTTCTCACAGCTTACCACCTGACTCCTGCTACTCTATATACTCGGTCTTAGTTATCTTTGTTTGGAATATAAAAGTCACTCGTGGCGAAAGGTTTCCTTTAATAAATGTCCTGAACTATCTATTATAGCTTATATAATCTTAAGTTAATTTTAAGCTGTCCATAATGCTCTGCATACAAGGGGCTTTTGAGATGTACACCCAACTACTGAAATACCTTGTACAACTGTGTATCATGTCCTAAAAAATATTATTATTATTATTATTATTATTATTATTATTATTATTATTATTATTTTCATTACTATTATTATACACAAGTGGCTTTTCGTGAATCTTGTTAGAATCACTATATCCCTTGTTGATAAGTGTTAACATTTCATCGTGTAACCAATTTGTTATCCAAGTCGTAGTCAGTTCTGAATCACTGAATCTGGCTTCAAATCCAAAATAAATTTTATTTAAAGACTTTGCTGCTGATTTGATTATATCTACTTTCCGAATTCATCGAACTGTTTCGTCACTTTCAACACTGGTGGAAAACAGTTAACCAAATTTCTTTATTAAAAGGCAAATTGACTTTCGCCTGCCAAATCCAATCCACTTTATTATCTATGTAAGATTCACCAGCTCTTAACGAATGTTTAAGTAATAAAGTAAGTAAGCAAGAAAGTACATAACATCGAAATTTATTACAATGGTCTTCAGGGCACACATATATTATGGGCACATAAAACTTATATTGTATTTTTTCATTAATGTTGATGTAAAAAAATTATAATATTGCACCAAAAGAATCTTAGAAAACTTACCTAACCTTATTATAACAAGAACAATTTTAGCCTAACCCAACTAAATATATTTTAGATTTGTTTACAATAATTTAATACTAAACAAACACAGTGAAATATATTTTTTTCGTTAGGTTCAGAATGATTTTGGCGAAATTATTGCATACACAAATTTTCACTTGTCCTATATGGCAAGATGAGTGTTGTTATTTAAACCAAGATCGCAAGTTCTGCCTAATCGGCACGACATATATATATATATATATATATATATATATATATATATATATATATATATATATATACATACACACATGCACACACACACCACACACACACACACGTGTGTGTGTGTGTGTGATTTGAAGGCAGCCAGTATGAAAGATGGCGTGTGTAAAACCTCTTGCAGACTATACTGAGGTGTACTCAAGTATTTTTTCTGTTTTCCTACATATATACAAAATGTTACTCTTTATTACATAAATCAGAACAAAAGTTTTTGTGGGACTGTATTACCAGGGTCAGGAATGTGATGGTGGGCGTGGATGTAAATGTTATGGTGACCTAAGGGTTAGGCATTGTGGGTGTGGTAGTGTGCGTGGTAATGGGAGCACGGTGTAGGCATTGTGGGAGAGCACACTACCACACCCACAATGCCTAACCCTTAGGTCACCATAACATTTACATCCACGCCCACCATCACATTCCTGACCCTGGTAATACAGTCCCACAAAAACTTTTGTTCTGATTTAAGTAATAAAGAGTAACATTTTGTATATATGTACGAAAACAAAAAAATACTTGAGTACACCTCAGTATAGACTGCAAGAGGTTTTACACACGCCATCTTTCATACAAAGCTTGTCTGCACTTATTTCAGCTTCTATTTCACTCCAAGACGTCATTCAAGTGTCTAAATATGTATTTTAGTGGTTAAGAAAGTCAAATTTCAGATTTTCTAAACCATGTGAACCTCACATTTCACATTAACAAGTTACACAGTCATTATAACTTTTATCTCATAACTTACAGACTTTTACCTGGCATTATAAACATTAGTTCAAATGACATTTGCATCTCATAGTAGCACAGATGGTTCATGTACACGGTACAAGTAGTTCAGAAGTCATGCTAAGACATAGTTCAGTCATGCTAAGACATAGTTCAGTCATGCTAAGACATAGTTCAGTCATGCTAAGACAAAGTTCAGTCATGCTAAGACAAAGTTCCGTCATGCTAAGACATAGTTTAGTCATGCTAAGACATAGTTCAGTCATGCTAAGACATAGTTCAGTCATGCTAAGATATAGTTTAGTCGTGCTAAGACATAGTTCAGTCATGCTAAGACATAGTTCAGTCATGCTAAGACATAGTTCAGTCGTGCTAAGACATAGTTCAGTCATGCTAAGACATAGTTCAGCCATGCTAAGACATAGTTCAATCATGCTAAGACATAGTTCAGTCATGCTAAGACATAGTTCAGCCATGCTAAGACATAGTTCAGTCATGCTAAGACATAGTTCAGTCATGCTAAGACATAGTTCAGTCATGCTAAGACATAGTTCAGTCATGCTAAGACATAGTTCAGTCATGCTAAGACATAGTTCAGTCATGCTAAGACATAGTTCAGTCATGCTAAGACATAGTTCAGTCATGCTAAGACATAGTTCAATCATGCTAAGACATAGTTCAGTCATGCTAAGACATAGTTCAGTCGTGCTAAGACATAGTTCAGTCATGCTAAGACATAGTTCAGCCATGCTAAGACATAGTTCAATCATGCTAAGACATAGTTCAGTCATGCTAAGACATAGTTCAGTCGTGCTAAGACATAGTTCAGCCATGCTAAGACATAGTTCAGTCATGCTAAGACATAGCTCAGTCATGCTAAGACATAGTTCAGTCATGCTAAGACATAGTTCAGCCATGCTAAGACATAATTCAGTCATGCTAAGACATAGTTCAGTCATGCTAAGACATAGTTCAGTCATGCTAAGACATAGTTCAGTCATGCTAAGACATAGTTCAGCCATGCTAAGACATAGTTCAGTCATGCTAAGACATAGTTCAGTCATGCTAAGACATAGTTCAGTCATGCTAAGACATAGTTCAGTCATGCTAAGACATAGTTCAGTCATGCTAAGACATAGTTCAGTCATGCTAAGACATAGTTCAGCCATGCTAAGACATAGTTCAGTCATGCTAAGACATAGTTCAGTCATGCTAAGACATAGTTCAGTCATGCTAAGACACAGTTCAGTCATGCTAAGACATAGTTCAGCCATGCTAAGACATAGTTCAGTCATGCTAAGACACAGTTCAGTCATGCTAAGACATAGTTCAGTCATGCTAAGACATAGTTCAGTCATGCTAAGACATAGTTCAGCCATGCTAAGACATAGTTCAGTCATGCTAAGACATAGTTCAGTCATGCTAAGACATAGTTCAGTCGTGCAAGGACCATAACATTGTATCAATCACATCTGCTAGAAAAATGACAGGATGGATAATGAGAACCTTCAAAACTAGGGAGGCCAAGCCCATGATGACACTCTTCAGGTCACTTGTTCTATCTAGGCTGGAATATTGCTGCACACTAACAGCACCTTTCAAGGCAGGTGAAATTGCCGACCTAGAAAATGTACAGAGAACTTTCACGGCGTGCATAACGGAGATAAAACACCTCAATTACTGGGAGCGCTTGAGGTTCCTAAACCTGTATTCCCTGGAACGCAGGAGGGAGAGATACATGATTATATACACCTGGAAAATCCTAGAGGGACTAGTACCGAACTTGCAGACGAAAATCACTCACTACGAAAGCAAAAGACTTGGCAGACGATGCAACATCCCCCCAATGAAAAGCAGGGGTGTCACTAGCACGTTAAGAGACCATACAATAAGTGTCAGGGGCCCGAGACTGTTCAACTGCCTCCCAGCACACATAAGGGGGATTACCAACAGACCCCTGGCAGTCTTCAAGCTGGCACTGGACAAGCACCTAAAGTCAGTTCCTGATCAGCCGGGCTGTGGCTCGTACGTTGGTTTGCATGCAGCCAGCAGCAACAGCCTGGTTGATCAGGCTCTGATCTACCAGGAGGCCTGGTCACAGACCGGGCCGCGGGGGCGTTGACCCCCGGAACTCTCTCCAGGTAAACTCCAGTTCAGTCATGCTAAGACATAGTTCAGTCATGCAAAGACATAGTTCAGTCATGCTAAGACATAGTTCAGTCATGCTAAGACATAGTTCAGTCATGCTAAGACATAGTTCAGTCATGCTAAGACATAGTTCAGTCATGCTAAGACATAGTTCAGTCATGCTAAGACATAGTTCAGTCATGCTAAGACATAGTTCAGTCATGCTAAGACATAGTTCAGTCATGCTAAGACATAGTTCAGTCATGCTAAGACATAGTTCAGTCATGCTAAGACATAGTTCAGTCATGCTAAGACATAGTTCAGTCATGCTAAGACATAGTTCAGTCATGCTAAGACATAGTTCAGTCATGCTAAGACACAGTTCAGTCATGCTAAGACATAGTTCAGTCATGCTAAGACATAGTTCAGTCATGCTAAGACATAGTTCAGCCATGCTAAGACATAGTTCAGTCATGCTAAGACATAGTTCAGCCATGCTAAGACATAGTTCAGTCATGATAAGACATAGTTCAGCCATGCTAAGACATAGTTCAGTCATGCTAAGACATAGTTCAGTCATGCTAAGACATAGTTCAGCCATGCTAAGACATAGTTCAGCCATGCTAAGACATAGTTCAGTCATGCTAAGACATAGTTCAGTCATGCTAAGACATAGTTCAGTCATGCTAAGACATAGTTCAGTCATGCTAAGACATAGTTCAGGCTTCAAAATAATACCCAACTTGATGTTTTTGTAGCACAAAATCTGTTGATTATATAACTTCTAAGGCAGAGTGTCCTTGAGAAAGTGTTAAGAACTCGTGAAGAAGAAAAACGCATGTTCTTAATGTTCATTACTAATGCAGAAAGATGAAGGTGGAAGTTGTGTTATGAGTGGGTTAGCGTGCACTGAATATCCAAAGTTATCAAACGTCCTACATTTGGTTGATGGATATAAAAGTTTACCCTGATATTCCTCTGCTTCATCGAGTGTTTCTTGAGACTGAGTTGTGTCTTCTGCTAAATAAAATAACATCCTTTCTAGTGGAGCTTTTAAAGCAGAAGACTTAGTTCCTACCTAGACTGTTGAATTCTATGTGCTTTTAATTAGACTATTTCAAGCACAAAAACGTTGTCTCCCGCTCTTACTTCAGCCAACATTTCTTCCAAACCTTTGCTGAAAAGCTCAAAGATATTTGCAAGGAAGAGTAAAACTACAATATTGTTATCTGATAACACAATGAGGCATTAAAATCCTATCCTTGCAGCGTGGAACAGGTGGATAATCATTCCAGCATCTGCTGCTTCTAAAGAGATACTAAGTAACGATACTTAGTAACGTTATGTACATCCCTGGTGTCACTGTGTCCTGGTATGTTTCACTTACATCTATCAAAAATGAGGCTTCCACTCTCTACTCTTCGGTACTGCTTCGCCTTTGCCCAAAGTTTGTCAAAAACATTTTTAAATACCTTCAAATGTTTTGTTCTCAGTTGGCGAACTTGTAACAAAAAAAGAAATCTACAATAACTGCAGTTTCCATAGTATTGCATTGTTGGAAAAAGTAATCTGAGGGCTCCAATTTCTTCTAAAGCTAACCCAACCGAAGATAATTTTCTGGTTTAGGGAAAGAGCCAGTGTTGTCTGAGAGCATGTGTGTGTGTGTGTGTGTGTGTGTGTGTGTGTGTGTGTGTGTGTGTGTGTGTGTGTGTGTGTGTGTGTGTGTGGGCGTGTGTGTGTGTGTGTGTGTGTGTGTGTGTGTGTGTGTGTGTGTATGTGTGTAAACCCACACGTCTTGCCAACACCCTAGCATTCACTTCTCTTACAACTCCATCTATAAATATATTGAACAACCAATGTGACATCACACATTCTTGTCTAAGGTCTACTTTTACTGGAAAATAATCTCCCTCTCTCCTACATACTCTAACCTGAGCCTCACTATCCTCGTAAAAACAATTTATGTTACCAGTAAAGATATTATACAGTACAAGAAAGTCTTAAAATGGAGCCGATTAAAAAATACAAAAACGTTGATATCTCTTGGGTAATAATTCTTGAGGAGGAGCTCGTATAACTGGTGCTCGCTTAGTCTCTTCTCTTAGATTTACAGAAGACGCTTTAAACATCATCCTGAACTACTGCCCTCGCTGGCATGGACGTGGAGAAAGCTTTCGACACGATCTGGCACAACGGCATAAAGTACAAGCTATGTAAACCCTTTGATTTTCTAATCAACTTAACTAAATTGCTCTGTGACTTCCTTGATGGCCGCACTATGCGTATAAAGTTCAGGAAAAACTACTCCGACCACTTCACCCTTCAGGTAGGAGTTCTTCAAGGCTCCGTGCTTTCTCCTAGACTATATTCCCTACACAAATGACATACAGACCCCCATATACCCAAACACTACCACAATTTATTAATCAGAGGACATTACACAACTCACTGCACATGGAAACCCAGATTCGTCGAACACAGAACACAACACGAGGTAGACAGGATAAGCGCATCGGAAATACTATGGCGTAGAAAAAACCAGTGCCTACAAGTCTTAAGATCACTGATTTCCAGGCATCCCTGGTCCTGTCGAACTCAAAACCAGTGTTTCACTAACATTTATACCACGCACATCTTCCTCAGTCGTTCTTGGCGTCAACCTTGACTCCAAGCATAACTGTGGAACTACACATTATTTCACGACTGTGAAACCACGCATCACTTCTAAGACAGCCGTTGCGAGAATTGCACTCTTTTGGCTCTATAAGCTAAGAGATGCACGTCCCTCCACAAAGACTCCATATATACACTGCTCTTATCAGACCTCCTGTAGAACAGGACGATAATAAACTGTGCACTATTAGGGTCACAAGTGACATGGTCCTTAGGCAAATAGATAAATTAAAACCTAACAAATCCCCAGGCCCTGATGAACTGTATGCAAGGGTTCTAAAGGAATGTAAAGAGGAGCTTAGCACACCTTTGGCTAATCTTTTCAACATATCACTACAAACTGGCATGGTGCCAGATAAGTGGAAAATGGCAAATGTGATACCTATTTTCAAAACAGGTGACAGGTCCTTAGCTTCGAACTATAGACCAATAAGCCTAACCTCCATAGTGGGAAAATTTATGGAATCAATAATTGCCGAGGCAGTTCGTAGCCACCTTGAAAAGCATAAATTAATCAACGAATCTCAGCATGGTTTTACAAAGGGACGTTCCTGCCTTACGAATTTATTAACTTTTTTCACTAAGGTATTTGAGGAGGTAGATCATGGTAACGAATATGATATTGTGTATATGGACTTCAGTAAGGCTTTTGACAGGGTCCCACATCAGAGACTATTGAGGAAAATTAAAGCACATGGAATAGGAGGAGAAATTTTTTCCTGGATAGAGGCATGGTTGACAAATAGGCAGCAGAGAGTTTGCATAAATGGGGAGAAATCAGAGTGGGGAAGCGTCACGAGCGGTGTTCCACAGGGGTCAGTGTTGGGCCCCCTGCTGTTCACAATCTACATAAACGACATAGATGAGGGCATAAAGAGCGACATCGGCAAGTTTGCCGATGACACCAAAATAGGCCGTCGAATTCATTCTGACGAGGACATTCGAGCACTCCAGGAAGATTTGAATAGACTGATGCAGTGGTCGGAGAAGTGGCAGATGCAGTTTAATATAGACAAATGCAAAGTTCTAAATGTTGGACAGGACAATAACCATGCCACATATAAACTAAATAATGTAGATCTTAATATTACGGATTGCGAAAAAGATTTAGGAGTTCTGGTTAGCAGTAATCTGAAACCAAGACAACAGTGCATAAGTGTTCGCAATAAAGCTAATAGAATCCTTGGCTTCATATCAAGAAGCATAAATAATAGGAGTCCTCAGGTTGTTCTTCAACTCTATACATCCTTGGTTAGGCCTCATTTAGATTATGCTGCACAGTTTTGGTCACCGTATTACAGAATGGATATAAATTCTCTGGAAAATGTACAAAGGAGGATGACAAAGATGATCCCATGTATCGGAAACCTTCCCTATGAGGATAGACTAAGGGCCCTGAAACTGCACTCTCTAGAAAGACGTAGAATTAGGGGGGATATGATTGAGGTTTATAAGTGGAAGACAGGAATAAATAAAGGGGATGTAAATAGTGTGCTGATAATATCTAGCCTAGACAGGACTCGCAGCAATGGTTTTAAGTTGGAAAAATTCAGATTCAGGAGGGATATAGGAAAGTACTGGTTTGGTAATAGAGTTGTGGATGAGTGGAACAAACTCCCAAGTACCGTTATAGAGGCCAGAATGTTGTGTAGCTTTAAAAATAGGTTGGATAAATACATGAGTAGATGTGGGTGGGTGTGAGTTAGACCTGATAGCTTGTGCTAACGGGTCGGTTGCCGTGTTCCTCCCTTGAGTCAATGTGACCTGACCTGACTAGGTTGGGTGCATTGGCTTAAGCCGGTAGGGACTTGGACCTGCCTCGCATGGGCCAGTAGGCCTTCTGCAGTGTTCCTTCGTTCTTATGTTCTTATGTTCTTATCCTACTTACTTTAACACTGCTAAGACTAACGAACTACAATTACAACATATCCAGAACCGTGTATTGCGCTGGGTGAGGTGGCAGGACTATGCCACGTACGAGTCACTCCGCCTCAGGACTGGCATACCAGCCGTAAATGTGTTCTGGAAAACAGTGGGTGTGGTGGCGTGCTTGGTAATGGGAGCACGGGGCAGGCATTGTGGGAGAGGTGGTGTGCTTGGTAATGGGAGCAGGGGGCGGGCATTGTGCGAGAGGTGGTGTGCTTGGTAATGGGAGCATAGGGCAGACATTGTGGGAGAGGTGGGGTGCTTAGTAACGGGAGCACGGGGCAGGCATTGTGGGAGAGGTGGTGTGTTTGGTAATGGGAGCACGGGGCAGGCATTGTGGGAGAGGTGGTGTGCGTGGTAGTGGGAGCACGGGGCAGGCATTGTGGGAGAGGTGGTGTGTTTGGTAATGGGAGCACGGGGCAAGCATTGTGGGAAAGGTGGTGTACGTGGTAATGGGAGCACGGGGCAGGCATTGTGGGTGTGGTGGTGTGCTTAGTAACGGGAGCACGGGGCAGGCATTGTGAGAGAGGTGGTGTGCTTAGTAACGGGAGCACGGGGCAAGCATTGTGGGAGAGGTGGTGTGCTTGGTAATGGGAGCACAGGGCAGGCATTGTGGGAGAGGTGGTGTGCTTAGTAACGGGAGCACGGGGCAGGCATTGTGGGAGAGGTGGTGTGCTTGGTAATGGGAGCACGAGGCAGGCATTGTGGGAGAGGTGGTGTGCTTAGTAACGTGAGCACGGGGCAGGCATTATGGGAGAGGTGGTGTGCTTAGTAACGGGAGCACGGGGCAGGCATTGTGGGAGAGGTGGTGTGCTTAGTAACGGGAGCACGGGGCAGGCATTGTGGGAGAGGTGGTGTGTGTGGTAATGGGAGCACGAGGCAGGCATTGTGGGAGAGGTGGTGTGCTTGGTAATGGGAGCACGGGGCAGGCATTGTGGGAGAGGTGGTGTACGTGGTAATGGGAGCACGGGGCAGGCATTGTGGGAGAGGTGGTGTACGTGGTAATGGGAGCACGGGGCAGGCATTGTGGGTGTGGTGGTGTGCTTGGTAATGGGAGCACGGGGTAGGCATTGTGGGAGAGGTGGTGTGCTTAGTAATGGGAGCACGGGGCAGGCGTTGTGGGAGAGGTGGTGTGCTTGTTAATTGGGAGCACGGGGAAGGAACTGCGGGAAAGGTGGTGTGCTTGGTAATGGGAGCACGGGGTAGGCATTGTGGGTGTGGTGGTGTGCTTGGTAATGGGAGCACGGGGCAATCATTGTGGGAGAGGTGGTGTGCTTGGTAATGAGAGCACAGGGGAGGCATTGTGGAAGAGGTGGTGTGCTTGGTAATGGGAGCACGGGGCAGACATTGTTGGAGAGGTAGTGTGCTTGGTAATGGGAGCACGGAGCAGGCATTGTGGGAGAGGTGGTGTGCTTGGTAATGGGTGCACGGGGTAGGCATTGTGGGAGAGGTGGTGTGCTTGGTAATGGGAGTACGGGGCAGGCATTGTGGGAGAGGTTGTGTGCGTGGTAATGGGAGCACAGGGCAGGCATTGTTGGAGATGTGGCGTGCTTGGTAATGGGAGCACGGGGTAGGCATTGTTGGAGAGGTAGTGTGCTTGGTAATGGGAGCACTGGGCAGGCATTGTGGGAGAGGTTGTGTGCGTGGTAATGGGGGCACAGGGCAGGCATTGTTGGAGATGTTGTGTGCTTGGTAATAGGAGCACGGGGTAGGCATTGTTGGAGAGGAGTTGTGCTTGGTAATGGGAGCACGGGGCACGCATTGTTGGAGAGGTGTTGTGTTTGGTAATGGGAGCACGGGGCAGACGTTGAAGAGGTAGTGTGCTTGGTAATGGGAGCACGGAGCAGGCATTGTTGGAGAGGTGGTGTGCTTGGTAATGGGAGCACGGGGCAGGCATTGTGGGAGAGGTTGTGTGCTTGGCAATGGGAGCACGTGGTAGGCATTATGGGTCTGGTGGCGTGCTTGGTAATGGGAGCACGGGGCAGGCATTGTGGGAGAGGTGGTGTTCGTGGTAATGGGAGCAAGGAGTAGGCATTGTGGGAGAGGTGGTGTGCTTGGTGATGGGAACACGGGGCAGGCATTGTGGGAGAGGTGGTGTGCGTGGTAATGGGAGCACGGGGTAGGAACTGTGGGAGAGGTGGTGTGCTTGGTAATGGGAACACGGGGCAGGCATTGTGGGAGAGGTGGTGTGCGTGGTAATGGGAGCACGGGGTAGGAATTGTGGGGGAGGTGGTGTGCATAGTAATGGGAGCACATGGTAGGCATTGTGGGAGAGGTGGTGTGCTTGGTAATTGGAGCACTGGGTGTGCTTGGGGTTTATCATGGAGGTGGGATGGGTGGTGGGAGAGTTGGTTGTCATTGTGGTAAGGACTATTGTAGGTATGGTGGTGAATGTAGTGATGAGAGTGATAGCCGGTGACATCAAGGCTGGTCTAGTACGCATTTATTTACTAAAGTACAGGAAACAGGTGAAGCTCGTAATTGTGTGCTGGTTGTTGACGGTCACCATGTTCGTCCTTGTATTCTGGTGCCTGATAACAGTTACCATGTTCGTCCATGTGTTCTGGTGCTTGTTGACAATCATCATGTTCATCCTTGTGTTCTGGTGTTCAGAGACAGTCATGTTTGTCATTGTGTTCTGACTCACGATGACACTCGCTATGCACTGTTCGCTACAAATGAAGGGCCCTCTCATTCTCCTCCCGGGCGTATTGTATAGTTGGACACACCAGCGTAATTCAACGTGGCCTTGACACTGACCTTTATCTGGCCTAGACAGCAAACAACGCAGGTCCAGCTGCTACTTCCAGAATGGTGTAATTCCGAGACAAGAAATTTATAATTTATCAAACGCCTAAAAGATGGCGAGTAAATTGTTGGACTGACACATAAATGGCCAGAGGACTGTCGTGGGAAATGATCCTCTGACATGAGAAGCAGGAAAGACAATTGTCCAGTGGTGCACACTCTGGTCTCGTAGATGTTCTGTGTTCTGGTCTCGTGGTTGTTCTGTGGTGCACACTGTAGTCTCGTAGTTGTTCTGTGGTGCAGACTCTTCTCTCGTGGTTGTCCAGTGGCGCACAGTGTGGTCCAGTAGTTGTACAGTGGTGCACGCTCTGGTCTCGTAGTTGTCCAGTGGTGCACACAGTACTCTCGTAGTTGTCCAGTGATGCACACTGTGGTCTAGTACTTGCCCAGTGGTGCACACTATGGTCTCGTAGTTGTCCAGTGGTGCACACTATGGTCTCATAATTGTCCAGTGGAGCACAATATGATCTAGTAGTTGTCCAGTGGTGTACACTCTGGTCTCGTAGTTGTCCAGTGGTGCACAATGCGGTCTACTAGTTGTCCAGTGGTGCACACTCTGGTCTTGTGGTTGTCCATTGGTGCACACACTGGTCTAGTTATTCTCTGGTGCACTTTGGTACTGTTTTCCTGTGATGAACACTGTTCAAGTTCAGTGATGCACATATTGCTTTAATCAAGTGGTCTACTTGTTCAGTTGTGCGCACACTGGTCTAGTTGTTCAGTGGTGCACACACTGGTCTAGTTGTTCAGTGGTGTACACACTGGTCTAGTTGTTCAGTGGTGCACACACTGGTCTAGTTGTTCAGTGGTGTACACACTGGTCTAGTTGTTCTGCGGTGTACACACTGGTCTAGTTGTTCAGTGGTGTACACACTGGTCTAGTTGTTCAATGGTGCACACACTGGTCTAGTTGTTCAATGGTGCACACACTGGTCTAGTTGTTCAGTGGTGCACACACTGGTCTAGTTGTTCAGTGGTGTACACACTGGTCTAGTTGTTCAATGGTGCACACACTGGTCTAGTTGTTCAGTCGTGCACACACTGGTCTAGTTGTTCAGTGGTGCACACACTGGTCTAGTTGTTCAGTGGTGTACACACTGGTCTAGTTGTTCAATGGTGCACACACTGGTCTAGTTGTTCAGTGGTGCACACACTGGTCTAGTTGTTCAGTGGTGCACACACTGGTCTAGTTGTTCAGTGGTGTACACACTGGTCTAGTTGTTCAGTGGTGTACACACTGGTCTAGTTGTTCAGTGGTGTACACACTGGTCTAGTTGTTCAATGGTGCACACACTGGTCTAGTTGTTCAGTGGTGCACACACTGGTCTAGTTGTTCAGTGGTGCACACACTGGTCTAGTTGTTCAGTGGTGCACACACTGGTCTAGTTGTTCAGTGGTGTACACACTGGTCTAGTTGTTCAATGGTGCACACACTGGTCTAGTTGTTCAGTGGTGCACACACTGGTCTAGTTGTTCAGTGGTGCACACACTGGTCTAGTTGTTCAGTGGTGTACACACTGGTCTAGTTGTTCAGTGGTGTACACACTGGTCTAGTTGTTCAGTGGTGTACACACTGGTCTAGTTGTTCAATGGTGCACACACTGGTCTAGTTGTTCAGTGGTGCACACACTGGTCTAGTTGTTCAGTGGTGCACACACTGGTCTAGTTGTTCAGTGGTGCACACACTGGTCTAGTTGTTCAGTGGTGTACACACTGGTCTAGTTGTTCAATGGTGCACACACTGGTCTAGTTGTTCAGTGGTGCACACACTGGTCTAGTTGTTCAGTGGTGCACACACTGGTCTAGTTGTTCAGTGGTGTACACACTGGTCTAGTTGTTCAGTGGTGTACACACTGGTCTAGTTGTTCAGTGGTGTACACACTGGTCTAGTTGTTCAATGGTGCACACACTGGTCTAGTTGTTCAGTGGTGCACACACTGGTCTAGTTGTTCAGTGGTGCACACACTGGTCTAGTTGTTCAGTGGTGCACACACTGGTCTAGTTGTTCAGTGGTGCACACACTGGTCTAGTTGTTCAGTGGTGCACACACTGGTCTAGTTGTTCAGCGGTGCACACACTGGTCTAGTTGTTCAGTGGTGCACACACTGGTCTAGTTGTTCAGCGGTGCACACACTGGTCTAGTTGTTCAGTGGTGCACACACTGGTCTAGTTGTTCAGTGGTGCACACACTGGTCTAGTTGTTCAGTGGTGCACACACTGGTCTAGTTGTTCAGTGGTGCACACACTGGTCTAGTTGTTCAGTGGTGCACACACTGGTCTAGTTGTTCAGTGGTGCACACACTGGTCTAGTTGTTCAGTGGTGCACACACTGGTCTAGTTGTTCAGCGGTGCACACACTGGTCTAGTTGTTCAGTGGTGCACACACTGGTCTAGTTGTTCAATGGTGCACACACTGGTCTAGTTGTTCAGTGGTGTACACACTGGTCTAGTTGTTCAGCGGTGCACACACTGCTCTACTTGTTCAGTTGTGCGCACACTGGTCTAGTTGTTCAGCGGTGCACACACTGGTCTAGTTGTTCAATGGTGCACACACTGGTCTAGTTGTTCAGCGGTGCACACACTGGTCTAGTTGTTCAATGGTGCACACACTGGTCTAGTTGTTCAGCGGTGCACACACTGGTCTAGTTGTTCAGTGGTGCACACACTGGTCTAGTTGTTCAATGGTGCACACACTGGTCTAGTTGTTCAGTGGTGTACACACTGGTCTAGTTGTTCAGTGGTGTACACACTGGCTTCTTTGTACATGTACAGGATAATATAACGTGAAAGGAAGTGAACTATGAAGACAGCTAAATGCTCTCGTTCACTAATGAATAATAATGCAGCTGGGGCAGAGTCTGCCACCACGTATCCTACACACATCTAGCACACATCTAGGTGTGGCCCGGTGGCCTGGTGGCTAAAGCTCCCGCTTCACACACGGAGGGCCCGGGTTCGATTCCCGGCGGGTGGAAACATTCGACACGTTTCCTTACACCTGTTGTCCTGTTCACCTAGCAGCAAATAGGTACCTGGGTGTTAGTCGACTGGTGTGGGTCGCATCCTGGGGGACAAGATTAAAGACCCCAATGGAAATAAGTTAGACAGTCCTCGATGACGCACTGACTTTCTAGGGTTATCCTGGGTGGCTAACCCTCCGGGGTTAAAAATCCGAACGAAATCTTATCTTAACACTAAACTGCATTTCTTGCTAAGATACATTTGCTTCCTTGGCAGCGTAAGACGTTCATTCTTTATGACTTTATAGTTTACATGTGTGATATGTATACTATTATTATTATTGTGATTATTATATAAGGGTAAGCGCAAACCAGTAGGAGTCAAGAAACACATGAAGAAATGGGAAGCAATCAGGTTCGATCAGTGGAAGTGAAGGAGAGGTTCAGATTCTTGCTAGTTACCTGCATCAAGCAACATCTTCTTGAGTGGATATAGTGTATTACTTCGAATTTTTGGATTCTGATCAGGAACCAGAGAATATCACCTCTGATAGGATTCTGACTCTCAGTAACAGTGGTCTTGGCTCAGAGTAACACACTAATTTAGCGCAGTGTAAATTCTAATGTCAATTTTGCTTAGCAAATTCATTTTCTTGCAATAACTAGAGAATGTCTTTTCTGGTCGGCTTCAAACTGATCTTTGTTATTATCCTTGCCTGTTCTAGTGAGAAATTGGCAATTATGATGAAGAAATTTTAATAGTGGAAACAATGGATTTCATGACATAATTTGTGAATGTCTAATCCAATCGGCTTCAAATCGCTAACACTAATCTTTCAAGAAGCTTTGAATTCTTTATGGATTGTGTAGATGCAAATTATGCACATCTGTACTTTAGCTTCTCAGTTGTCCTTGTCTGTAGCTCACTGGAGTCCTTCAGTTTACAATTTCTTAAAGCTCTTCACCACCGGTGAAGTTTATTTTAATTCCTAAAATATATATTCACCCTTCGGTGTATATTTTCATTACGTAGTCGTTCAATAAAGCATCAGACTTCCGAGAAAATAATTATTTCAAGCTATACAGATCGCTCGCAATACAGACATCTATAAATTGCTCGTTGTACAGTTACACAATTCACAAAACATATTGCAAAATTTATCGCTGGTCAAAAGCCAATAGGCAAT
Source organism: Cherax quadricarinatus (assembly GCF_038502225.1). NCBI lineage: Eukaryota > Metazoa > Arthropoda > Malacostraca > Decapoda > Parastacidae > Cherax > Cherax quadricarinatus. The sequence goes on from NC_091313.1 coordinate 42,433,414, forward strand.
AAAATTTCCTGGTAAAATGGTAAAACGAGAACAGAAGAGAAAGCACTCACAGGTAAGGACCCTCTAAGGACGAGGAGAAGTGGGGATACTTGAAGAATAGAAAAGGGAGAGGAAAAAATTACAGAGAAAGGAAAATGAGTCGGGGCTAGACCCAGTATCAAGGGCACTGTAAAGTATTATGCAATACGTGCACGACGTGGAAGACTGTTTGGTGACCCGAAGCGACACTAGACAAGCTGCTCAACTGAACTGCACACAGGCGCCCTTCCATGGCTATGGCATTCAAAAAGAGAAGATGGAAGATGTAGGTATTTAAAAGCAAAGGATGGTAATTGCTGTAAGATAATAAATGTATAAAAAGAAAGGAAATGTGCAAGAAAAGGACATGAAAAGTGCATTAAAAAAGCAAGTGGCTTAGGGAAAGTAAAGTATGAAGGGGTGGAGGAACAGGATTGTCAAGAGCTCTGAAGAGGGGTTCGGGATTGTGATGGCGTCTGATAGTGTCGTCAGGGAAGGAAGTCCAATAGTCATGGCGTGTCTCAAGTCTGTTGCTGTTTTCCAGAACACATTTACGGCTGGTATGCCAGTCCTGAGGCGGAGTGACTCGTACGTGGCATAGTCCTGCCACCTCACCCAGCGCAATACACGGTTCTGGATACGTTGTAATTGTAGTTCGTTAGTCTTAGCAGTGTTAAAGTAAGTAGGATGTAAGAGATGAGAGGTCTGATAAGAGCAGTGTATACATGGAGTCTTTGTGGAGGGACGTGCACCTCTTAGCTTGAGCCAAAAGAGAGCAATTCTCGCAACGGCTGTCTTAGAAGTGATGCGTGGTTTCACAGTCGTGAAATAATGCTTGGAGTCAAGGTTGACGCCAAGTACGACTGAGGAAGATGTGCGTGGTATAAATGTTAGTGAAACACTGGTTTTGAGTTCGACAGGACCAGGGATGCCTGGAAATCAGTGATCTTAAGACTTGTAGGCACTGGTTTTTTCTACGCCATAGTATTTCCCATGCGCTTATCCTGTCTACCTCGTGTTGTGTTCTGTGTTCGACGAATCTGGGTTTCCATGTGCAGTGAGTTGTGTAATGTCCTCTGATTAATAGATTGTGATAGTGTTTGGGTATATGGGGTCTGTATGTCATTTGTGTAGGGAATATAATCTAGGAGAAAGCACGGAGTCTTGAAGGGTGAAGTGGTCGGAGTAGTTATTCCTGAACTTTATACGCATAGTGCGGCCATCAAGGAAGTCACTGAGTAATTTAGTTAAGTTGATTAGAAAATCAAAGGGTTTACATAGCTTGTACTTTATGCCGTCGTGCCAGATCGTGTCGAAAGCCTTCTCCACGTCCATGCCAGCGAGGGCAGTAGGTCAGTCTTGGGCATCATTTATCTGTATATAGTTCAGGATGATGTTTAAATCGTCTTCTGTAAATCTAAGAGAAGAGAGTAAGCCAGCACCAGTTATACGAGCTCCTCCTCAAGAATTATTACCCAAGAGATATCAACGTTTCTGTATTTTTTAATCGGCTCCATTTTAAGACTTTCTTGTACTGTATAATATCTTTACTGGTAACATAAATTGTTTTTACGAGGATAGTGAGGCTCAGGTTAGAGTATGTAGGAGAGAGGGAGATTATTTTCCAGTAAAAGTAGGCCTTAGACAAGGATGTGTGATGTCACATTGGTTGTTCAATATATTTTTAGATGGAGTTGTAAGAGAAGTGAATGCTAGGGTGTTGGCAAGACGTGTGGGGTTAAAAGATAAAGAATCTAACACAAAGTTGTAGCTGTCACTGTTGCTCTTTGCTGATGACACTGTGCTTCTGAGAGATTCTGAAGAGAAGTTGCAGAGGTTGGTGGATGAGTTTGGTAGAGTATGTGAAAGAATAAAACTAAAAGTGAATATAGGAAACAGTAAGATGAGGATAACAAAAAAATTAGGTAACGAAAGACTGGATATCAGATTGGAGGGAGAGAGTATGGAGGAGGTGAATGTATTCAGATATTTAGGAGTGGACGTGTCAGCAGATGGGTCTATGAAAAATGAGGTGAATCATAGAATTGATGAGGGGAAAAAGGTGTGTTGCACCAGGAGTCTGTGGAGACAAATAACTTTCTCCTTGGAAGCAAAGCGGGGAAAGTATGAGAGTATAGTTATACCAACACTCTTATATGGGTATGAAGCATGGATGGTGAATGTTGCAACAAAGAGAAGGCTGGAGGCAGTGGAGATGTCATGCGTGTGGGATTACTAAAACTATTATCCAGAGGGCTGAGGAGGGGTTGTTGAGGTGGTTCTTACATGTAGAGAGATGGAACATTAAAATGGTATAAAATACCGACAGATTGTTAGGTAAGACACATATGCAACAGTTAGGTATCTTTATTTCGACTGAAGAAGCCTACTGTGTAGGCGAAACGTTTCGAAATAAAGATACCTAACTGTTGCATATGTGTCTTACCTAACATGTAGAGAGATGAAACAAAATAGAATGATTTCAAGAGTGTATAAATTTGTATGGGGGGAAAGCGGGGTAAGAGTCGGCGTAGGAAAGGTTAGAGAGAGGGGGTAAAGGAGATTTTGTGTGAGAGGGGCTTGGACTTCCAGCAAGCATGTGTGAGCGTGTTAGGAGCGAATGAAGGTAAATGTTTTTAGGACTTGACGTGTTGTTGGAGTGTGAGTAAAGTAACATTTATGAAGGGATTCTGGGAAACCAGCAGGCCGGACCTGAGTCCTGGAGATGGGAAGTACAGTGTCTGCACTCTGAAGGAGAGGTGTTAATGTTGTAGTTTTATAAATGTAGTGTGAGTGCGCCTCTGGCAAGACAGTGATGGAGTGAATGACGATTAAGGTTTTTCTTTTTCGGGCCACCCTGCCTTGGTGGGAGACGGCCGATGTGTTAATAATAATGATAATAAAAACTTAAATATTAGGCATGGTAGATGAAAATTTTAGATTTTGTTTTTGAAAATATTAGACTTAGCTTATGAAAAATAGACTTTGAAGATGAAAATACTGGAATTCGCAGATGAAAGTATTAGACTGTAAACGAAAATATATTATACTTTTTAGATAAAATTATTAGACTTTGATGATTGAAACTACTAGATTTTAGAGATGAAAATATTAGGCTTTGTAGGTGAAAATATGGTCTGCTTATATCAATGCGCTGTGTAACAGCAATTGATTGGCAAAAGTCAGTTTGCAATATATTACGCAGGCAATGCTTTGAAACAATTTATTTGTAGAAAAGTTGACATGAAAGTAGAACACTTGGGAAGTTGTTACTGCTAACTAAATTATTTTGCATATTAGTTAAACTACAGTTGATGACCTTAAAAAAATATTATGTTTTTCTCGGCAGTGCTCTACGTTCCCAGCAGAACACAGTCCTTCGTAAATTTCCAGCATACAAGAGGCTTCAGGAAACGCTGCGTTGGTTGCAACATAACAGTGGAAGACCTTATAAAATACTGAAGTAACGATAAAACTACGACTTCTCGAAACATTGCGGTAACAGACAATGCAACAGAGGCTTTGAATAGCACTAAGGTAACAATATTGCAGAGGAAAACTTTGTGATGTATTAAGTAACAACACATCATAGGAAGGAAGGCTGTGTTAACACTGCAGTCACATGACAAGCTTTGTGATACACTGCAGTAACATTATGAAGAATCCCAAACAGTTCAGCAGACCAAACATATCAGGCAGATTAGTACACAGACTTCCTTGTCTGTCACTGGTATACTGTTCCACACTGGTCTTGCTCTGGTTCTTAGTGGCTCACAAAGTGTCCTCAGAATGAAGTTTTAATTTAGAGAAATAAACATCTCAGTAACTAATCGCAGTTTGATCTCAAACTGCAAAAAACTATACAGTAAAATAGGCTTCACAGCTTGTTTATACTCTGACTGGCCGCTCGTGGGCACCACACTAACATTTATGTAAGTCTTGCCTTTTATCCTCTCAGCATTCAAAACATTGCTTGAAGTTCACGTGTCCTTCGTGAACTCTACCGGTTGTCAAGTGTCGAAACACACAACAACTCGTGCTTCGGAACAACATATACCTTAAGCAATGTTAAATGTTTTGATGTGCTACGTAAACACTTGCTACAGTTACACAGAGAGTTTTGAACTCATGGCTGCCACACACGGCAGAGAGACTTTTATTCTCTTTATTTTTGCACTTCAGAATTTCACAACTAGTATTTTCACACTCTTATTACCTGGAGACCTGGAGAGAGTTCCGGGGGTCAACGCCCCCGCGGCCCGGTCTGTGACCAGGCCTCCTGGTGGATCAGAGCCTGATGCAATCCATCTCATTTCACCTCTTCCCCATAACATTTTTATCGAATACATTATTTTACAATATATTACCCTTGAATATTTCTGATAGGAATATTATTTGGCAGAACATGTATTATGAATTATGATAGATTTATTTTACCGACTTACAACATGAGACAAACCCAAACTTAGAAGTGTAATTGTTATACTGCAAATTTATATTCTAGGGGTGAAACTAACATGCTTAAATGTCTTTCTTCAACTACAGAAAATGGATTTTTTTTAATCAACTGGATCTTGAAAATCGCTCACCACTAACTTGCTCTAATTAAAGCAATCTTTAATAACTTTATTTCATGCTTTCTCCTGTTATTTATAACATCATGAATGCTAAACATTGATTTTTTTTTCAAGCGTATTTGGAAATTTTTTGTCATTCGGTTTTGTAGATGATTGAGGGGCACTAAATTAAAACATCGCTCCGAGTTTATTCTCTAGATTCCTAATGAATCTATCATCAGCTTCACAAGTGAAGTGCTTCTTGCTTCTCATACGAACTGAGACTCGGCTAAAGTCTGTCGGTATCTCCATTTTCTCAGCAAGTTCAAATGCCTCTGTTCCCCCAAATCATTCATCACTCCTGTGGTCTACAAAAAAAAAAAAAAAAAAAAAATAACTTTATTTATTTCAGTTCCTTTATTGCTTGTTGGATGTCTAAATCTATCACCTGAAGTTTTTATAAAGTTATAGTGGTCTGAATTTTTTCAACTTGAAACCATTGCTGCGAGTCCTGTCTTGGCTGGAAATTTTCAGCACGCCATTTACATCAGCTTCATTTATTCCTGTTTACCATTTATACACCTCGATCATATCCCCCCTAATTCTACGCCTTTCTAGAGAGTGCAGATTCAGGGCCCTCAGTCTATCCTCATAGGGAAGATTTCTGATACATGGGATCAACTTTGTCATCCTCCTCTGTACGTTTTCCAGTGCATTTATATCCATTCTGTAATACGGTGACCAGAACTGTACAGCATAATCTAAATGTGGCCTAACCAAGGATATATAGAGTTGAAGAACAACCTGAGGACTTTTATTATTTATACTTCTAGATATGAAGCCAAGGATTCTGTTAGATTTATTGTGATCACAGATGCATTGTTGTCTTGGTATTAGATTACTGCTTACCAGAAGGATTTAGGAGTCCTGGTAAGTAGTAATCTACAACTAAGACAACAGTGCATTAGTGTTCGCAATAAAGTTAACAGAATCCTTGGCTTCGTATCTAGAAGTATCAATAATAGGAGTCCTCAGGTTGTTCTTCGACTCTATATGCTAGTCACAAACGTGTGTGTGATTATATATATATATATATATATATATATATATATATATATATATATATATATATATATATATATATTATATGTATATATATATATATATATATATATATATATATATATATACATATATATATATATATATATATATATATATATATATATATATATATATATATATATATATATATATATATATATATATATATATATGTATATATATATAATATATTATATATATATATATACATATATATTATATATATATATACATATATAATATATATATATTATATATATATATACATATATAATATATATTATATATATATATATATATATATATATGCAATAAGATCACAGTAAACAGGTTATTTCAGAATATGCAAAACAACCACTCTGAAAGAATAGAGAAATTCCAAGCGCTTTCGTGACTACTCACATTATCAAGGAACTATGAAAGTAAAGCATCCAAGGAAGGTATATGAGGGGGTCTTGCCAACACCTCACTATCAGATCCCACAACGGTTAAACACCTGACGCGCGCCGGCCCAACTGGACAGGTCCTTTGCACAACCACCAACAAACTATTCTACCCAAGAAAATTTTTTAAATTATTATTTGTCCAGTGTATTATTAAATTCTTCCCAAATTCTATTAATTATAAATGGATCTAATTTATATAAACCAAAGGAAATATTCATATTATTGTCAAAACTGCTTTTTATGAAACAAGATTCAATTATATTCCTGTCGACCATGGACTTGCTTGATACTACTTTCTCAACTTTTTGAAAATCAATTGGATGGTTAAAATCTCTTACATGAATAAATAGAGCATTGGAATCTTGTCCAGTTCTAATGCTATATTTATGTTGTTTTAATCTTAGTTCGAGATTTTTACCAGTTTGACCGTAATAAACTTTATCGCAAATTTTACAAGGAATCTTATAGACACATCCATCAGCATTTTGGGGGGAATTCTTTATCAAAAGTTTTTTTTACTGTATCAAGATTTTTGAATACAACTGATAGTGAGGTGTTGGCCAGACCCCCTTATATACCTTCCTTGGATGCTTTACTTTCATAGTTCCTTGATAATGTGAGTAGTCACGAAAGCGATTGGAATTTCTCTATTCTTTCAGAGTGGTTGTTTTGCATATTCTGAAATCACCTGTTTACTGTGATCTTATTGCATTAATGGATACCACACGACTCTTCAGAATGTTCTCGATAAGCTTTCCTAATCATATATTTTTTGTTTCACAGTTTTCTTCTGCACTGATCAAGTCCCACAAGTTAAAAATTCGACTTAATTTTTTAAAAAATTGTTTAAATGAACAAGTTCTGCCCAAGTCTCTTTTACCCAATAGACTCCTTGACATGAGAGATCGTCCTTTTGATGATTTTATGAGAATTATTCTTCAGAAACATATTGAAATAACTAAAATACAGGAGAAGGAAGCATTCAAAATATTGAGAAACAAAAAATACTCTTTTAATCAGGCCATTCCATCAGAATGGAAACACAGTATGTTGGATCATTGCTATAATAAACTCAGAAGAATTTGTAATGAGCTCAAGAGCAAACTACAAAGAAAATTAGACATTTTAGTTGAAAATAGTGATTGGACAAATCATACTAATAACAATTTTGTAATTAACTTATCAGATGAAATTTTAGACAAAAATACAACTGCTGCTCTAGGTTTTGGCCTAAATTTTGCAACTTCAAAAAAAACTTAATAATGTTGAAATTGCAAAAGCCTTTTGTAACTTTGAAAAATTTTCTGATTTATCCTCTGATGAAATTAATATTAGTAAAGGAATGGTATATAGCTCTATGTTAAAACCAAACATTCCCAATTGCCCTCAAAGATTCTTTAAGTCTTATGATACACTCAATAACAATAAAAATTTGCGCCTTACTAAAGCAGACAAAATAAATGCAATAGTAATTATGAAAGAAAATGATTACCAAGAAAAAATGAATAATCACTTAGATGATACTGAAACCTAGTCTAAACTTAGGAAAAATCCCCTAGAAACCGTTAACAGCAATTTCAATAAAACAATTAAACTTCTACTGAAAGGCAAAGATGAATTAGTCAAACAATTTACTTCCACTAATCCATCTTTACCTTTCATGTATGGACTAATAAAAACACACAAACCAGGGAATCCAGTCAGACCAATTACTAGCTCCATAGGGTCAGTTTCATATAAATTATCCAAATGGCTTGTTGATATTTTGAGCCCTATTGTTGGCAAAATTTCTAACTTTAATGTTAAAAACAACATAGACTTGGTTGATAAATTAAGCTCCTTGACTGACTTAAATGATTTTAACATGGTTAGTTTTGATGTTACTTCCTTGTTTACGAAAGTTCCTGTTGATGATTTATTAATTTCTTATCTGAAGAACTCGTTAACTATGATTTACCATTGCCAGTTCCTACTATCATTAAACTTATTAAACTTTGCATTGTTGACGCAAAATTTGTATTTAATGATAAGTTTTACACTCAGAAGTTTGGTATGGCAATGGGAAATCCTCTTTCACCTGTTCTTAGTAACCTATACATGGAATTTTTTGAAACAAGGTTGCTTAACACAATCCTCCCTAACAGAGCTAAATGGTTCAGATATGTTGATGATATTTTGTGTCTTATGCCCAAAAATGTAGATATACACCATTTCCTTGGAAAATTAAATAGCTTAGCCAATTCTATAAACTTTACTGTTGAGTTTGAAGAAAATAACTCATTGCCTTTTCTAGATGTTTTAATTATTAAGGGTAATAATAAATTCAAATTTAAAATTTACAGAAAACCTACAAATAACTGTTCCTATGTCCACTATTATTCTTCGCATCAAGATAGAGTCAAACTGTCTGTTTTCTCATCAATGTTTTTGAGAGCTTTACGAATTTGTAGTCCTGAGTTCATAGATGAGGAAATATCCAAAATTTGTGAAATAGGTAATGATTTAAAATACCCAAGAAATGTAATTGATAAATGTTTTAAAGTTGCTAGAAATACTTTTTACAATCCAAAAAGGGACAACCAGCCTTATTCAACTAAAAATATGTTGGTTCTCCCTCACCATGAAAACTTGGTTGATATGCCTTCTCTTCTTAAGACTTTTAATATTAAAGTTGTATTAAAAAATCTTGATACAGTAAAAAAACTTTTGACAAAGAGTTCCCCCAAAAATGCTGATGGATGTGTCTATAAGATTCCATGTAAAATTTGCGATACAGTTTATTACGGTCAAACTGGTAAAAATCTCGAACTAAGATTAAA
>NC_091313.1:42444856-42447356 GCF_038502225.1 Cherax quadricarinatus
TTTTGCACCTAAAGGAACTTAGAAAACTTACCTAACCTTATTATAACAAGAGCAATTTATTTTAGTCTAACCCAAGCAAATATATTTTAGATTTGTTTACAATAATTTAATACTAAACAAACACAGTGAAATATATTTTTTTTCGTTAGGTTCAGAATGATTTTGGCGAAATTATTGCATACACAAATTTTCACTTGTCCTATATGGCAAGATGAGCGTTGCTATTTAAGCCAAGATCGCAAGTTCTACCTATTCGGCACGACATAAATATATATATATATATATATATATATATATTCATATATATATATATATATATATATATATATATATATATATATATATATATATATATATATATATATATATATATATATATATATATATACAACTGGAGCAGCTTTTATGGCAAACATGATATGTATGCAAGGGATGGGGTACATCTCTCTGGGGCTGGGGTGGTAGCACTTGCAGACTCGATTGAGAAGGCCATTGGTGAAATGCCTATGATTTTAAACTGATGGAAGATAGAGGTATGGGTGTGTGTGGGAAACAAGCAGGTTGCAACACTAGGGTTGGAAACAGTAAATGTATAAAAGGCATTCAGCATGAAGTTATAAATAAAAACAATAGATCAGGTCAGCAAACAAAGGGGGACAGCAGAGGGCAGCAAGGGACTAGCTCCCTTAAGGTTTGCTATACTAATAGCAGGAGTGTAAGAAATAAGATAGATATGCTAAGATTAATTGCAAGTGCAGGATACATAGATATTATTGCTATAACAGAGACCTGGCTCAATCTGAAAGATAGAGAGATGCCCTCTGAATGTCACATACAAGGCTATAAATTATTCCACACTGACAGGGTCAACAGGAAAGGTGGTGGAGTAGCGATGTATGTCAGAGACAATTTAAATTGTTGTGTTAGACAAGATATTAAATTAGAAGCGTCAGCCACTGAATCTGTTTGGTTACAGCTTCTCGAGGGCCGAGAAAAACTAATTTTGGGTGTGATTTACAGGGCCCCAAATCTTGATAGGGAGTGCAGTAAACTTCTATCGGACGAAATTCGTAAGGCATCTACATACGAAAATGTTGTGCTAATGGGAGATTTCAATTATAGACAGATTGACTGGAGCAATTTGACAGGAAATTTAGAGTCAGGTGACTTTCTTGATACGATCCAGGATTGTTTTTTTAAACAGTTTGTGACAGAGCCAACTAGGGGAAATAACCTCCTTGACTTGGTTCTTGCCAGTAGGGAAACACTAATTAATAATCTTGATGAGCTTGGGGAAAGTGATCACAAATCACTAAGTTTTAATATATCATGGAATTCCCCTAATAATGGCAATCAAGTCTCTGTCCCTGACTTCCGCTTAGCTGATTTCATAGGACTGAAAAATTACTTAGGTGGGCTGAACTGGAATGACCTGACTAAGGGTCAGGTAGGTGGTGATGGTTGCCGATATGACGCTTTCCAGGGTATAGTTCTAGCTGCTCAGTCAAATTATGTTCCAAATAGGGAAATCAGATCAAACAATAATGATCCTAAATGGATGAACAATAGATTAAAATATCTAATTGGTCAAAAGAGAGGCATATATAGGCAAATCAAAAGAGGGGAGGGGCAATTAAGAAATCGATATATTCAGTTAAAGAGAGAAATAAAAAAAGGAATTAGAAAAGCAAAAAGAGATTATGAGGTTAAAGTTGCAAGAGAATCGAAGACTAACCCAAAAGGATTCTTTCAGGTATACAGAAGTAAGATCAGGGACAAGATAGGCCCACTCAAAAGTTCCTCGGTTCAGCTCACTGACAGTGATAAGGAAATGTGTAGAAGTTTTAACACATACTTCCTCTCAGTTTTTACACAGGAGGATACCAGCGATATTCCAGAAATGATAAATTATGTGGAACAGGATGATAATAAACTGTGCACGATTAGGGTCACAAGTGACATGGTCCTTAGGCAAATAGATAAATTAAAACCTAACAAATCCCCAGGCCCTGATGAACTGTATACAAGGGTTCTAAAGGAATGTAAAGAGGAGCTTAGCAAACTTTTGGCTAATCTTTTCAACATGTCACTACAAACTGGCACGGTGCCAGATAAGTGGAAAATGGCAAATGTGATACCTATTTTCAAAGCAGGTGACAGGTCCTTAGCTTCGAACTATATACCAATAAGCCTAACCTCCATAGTGGGAAAATTTATGGAATCAATAATTGCCGAGGCAGTTCGTAGCCACCTTGAAAAGCATAAATTAATCAACGAATCTCAGCATGGTTTTACAAAGGGGCGTTCCTGTCTTACGAATTTATTAACTTTTTTCACTAAAGTATTTGAGGAGGTAGATCATGGTAATGAATATGATATTGAGTATATGGACTTCAGTAAGGCTTTTGACAGGGTCCCACATCAGAGACTATTGAGGAAAATTAAGGCACATGGAATAGGAGGAGAAAATTTTCCTGGATAGAGGCATGGTTGACAAATA